>NC_073313.1:184157556-184457556 GCF_027595985.1 Sorex araneus
AGAAACCAGTGAATTCTTTATATGCTGGCATAAGATACTTATTGATACATGCACACTCACACACACATATATATGTATGTCTATATGTGTTTCATGTATGAAGTCATGCATGCACGTATTCTAAGTAGATTATTTCAAATGTTATCCAAGAAACAGCTAATTTTTCATTGGCAGAAAATTGGGAAACCCTTGCTACTTATTGTTTGATCACTTATCACTATATCACTGTCATCCTGTTGTTCATCTATTTGCTCAAGCGGGCGCCAGTAACATCTTCATTTCTCCCTGTTGTATGTTAAGGTAGCCTGATGGCATCTGCTCTCTCCAGGAACATGAAGAGCACGTTGTTCTTACTATTTTTGGCATATAAAATATGTCACAGGTAGCTTGCTAGGTTCTGCCGTATTGTTTGATAGGTAATTTAAAAGAAACATTCTGCATCTTAATAAGAAATGATGGGAAACACTTCACTCTTACAAGAAATTCCCCAAAATGCTCTGTTTTTAAATTTAAAAAAATCAGAACACAATTCTTAACTAGAGTAATCATTTCCAATTATCTTTGTTGGAGTGGTCCCTGCTCTATCCCAATTGCCCTTTCCCCAAGAACTCTATGTTGAGCTTAGGTAAAGGAACAAACATCATAACCCCTCAGTATCTGTATGGCAAACCATATAGCCCAAAAGGAGAGAGAGAGAGAAAGAGAGAGAGAGAGAGAGAGAGAGAGAGAGAGAGAGAGAGAAGAAAAGTGAGTGTCATAGATGTAGGCTGTGGGGATGGTAGTGGGAAGGTGGGAAACTGGGGTCATTGGTGGTGAGAAATTGCTGGATGGGTGTTGGAACATTGTATGACTGAAACCTGATCATGAACAACTTTGTAACTGTGTATCTCAAGGTGACTCAATAAAAAAGGAGACAAAAAGAAAAAAGCAACAAATTAAAAATATTGAAAAGCAAAATAAATAGAACACTAAAGACATGATGATACTTGCCATATATCTTAATGTAAACAGGCTGAAATAACCAATCAAAAGACAAAGTAAGTTTACATGTGTTAAAATGCAAAATCCAATAATAAGCTGCTTATAAGAAACTCACTAAACTTATGAAGGAAAACATAGGCTTATAGAAGAGGGATGAAAATTGGTACTCAAGTCACTGAAAGGGATTCATATATTTGTATAAGATAAAATAAATCTTTTAGTCAAAAAATCAAGACACAAAGGTGAACATTAGATAATGATAAAGATATCAATAGAAGATAAAGATACAACATTAATTGGTACGTAAGCATTCAATAGAATATCTTCAAAATATATGAAGCGGATATTTATGGACTTAGAGGGAAACTAATAACACAGTATTAGTACAGAATGATGAAATATTGCCTAATGCTTTTAGCATATTCAAAAGACAAGGAACAAGTTCTGGAGAGAATATGTAGAGATCAGAATACTAATACACTTTTGGTGCAAATATAAACTGGTGCAGTAATTATGGAAAGCAATATGTAGATTGCTCAAACAATTAAAAATAGAAATTTCATACAACTGAGTTTTAAGCTATAAATTACAAACCAAATTATTTTGAAGAAATATTGCACTTCTATGTTAATTGTGTATTATTTAACCTAATCAAGAACGGCTGTCCATTCACTGATGAGTGAATATCCATTCATTAAAAGAATGGTTTTACCACAACACCTAATCAGAGAGAGAGAACAAAAGGGAATACCCTGCCATAGTGGCAGGGTGGGGTGGGGGGAGACGGGACTGGGGAGGGGGGGAGGGATGTTGGGTTTACTGGTGGTGGAGAATGGGCACTGGTGAAGGGATGGGTTATCAAACTTTGTAAGGGAGAAACATGAGCACAAAAATGTATAAATCTGTAACTGTACCCCCCGTTGACTCACTAATTAAAAATAAACTATTAATTTAAAAAAAAGAATGGTTTTAGATTACACACATATACACACACATACACACAGAGGAATGTTATGAAAATGATCTAATTCTTTGTTGTGTACTCATGAAATGAATAACAAAGCCCACGGCTCTCTCTCCTCCACCTGGGTTCAATGGTCACGGGTCACTACCCTTCCTGGACGGCAGCTGCCATGTGTGGACGAAGGAGGAAACTAGGGCCAGGCTGGTTGGTATCAATTACAGCTTAATCCAATCTCGTCTCCATTCTCCTCTGATTCTCCTTTCCTGAATCTCTTTTCCTTCTCCTAGATTCCCCCTTGATACTCTCTGATCCCCGATTCTCCTCGATTCCTCTCCCCCAGACCCTGTTCCTACATTCTTCGCCTCTACTACATTCTTCCCTTACATTCTTCTACATTCTTCTCCTTCTGTTCCCATTGCTAGTTTCTCTTCCCTCTGACTCGCCGTCCTTGTGTCTCTCGTCTCTCACATCCTCCAAACCTTGGCTATAGCAAACACACCTGGTCCCATAACACAATCAACATATGAAAGCCCTTTCTGAACTCCTGCAGCCAGGATATCAACTCAAGAGCAAAAGACCACCTAAGGTGTGTTTCTCCTTTCCTTAGTCCAACCATCATATAAACATTCATCTTAATTCTACTTCTTAATAATATTAGTCACTTTGTATGGACAGAGTAAGAGATACATTAAGCTTGTAGAATGGCTCTCCTGGGGGCATCTTGCTATAGATTTTAGACTGCAGTGCTCATGCCAGATTAATTTTTCCTAACCCTAGCAGGGTCCTAATACAGTTACAACTTTTTGGAGCATGACAGAATTTTCCCATGACCATGCTCTTAACTTATAGTTAAGTATTATGGTGCTTTGGCCTGGCCCATTTTGATGCCAGGGTAGTTCACAGCTTGCCCTGGGACCATCCAGTGCTTCATGGAGACCCTGTTTTGGGGGTGCTAGGAACTAAGGGAAACTGAGGTTTAAGTCAAGAGAACAGATGCCCAGGAGTGAATATTATTTGAAGTCAATTAACTCCCAACTTACAAAAGTATAGCATTAACTGTCTTCCTGTATCTATACAAATAGGACATTGCTCCTAGCGTTAACTTTCTTCCTGTGTCTATACAAATAGGACTTTGCTTCAAGTAACTATGCAAAGGACATAAAAAGAGAAAAGCAATATTTATAAGCTAACAGAGTTTGATTAGGAGATAAAGGTGATTGACCGGTTGGGGAAGCAGAGCACAAAGAAAGAGGTTACAGAAAAACACAGAGAAATGGGCATGCCTTCAGAGCACTGTGATGGGTACAACCCAATAAACCTAAGCTCCCTGTAGCAAGACAGAAAGGACAAATCAGTGTTATCCTACAATTTGTGACAATGTGGATAAACCTAGAAATTATCAGATGAACAAAGAAATGTCATAATATATAACTCATATCTGACATATAAAAAAAACAAACAGATGAACAAACTAAAACAAAATTGTGCTTATAATGTAAGACCAACTAAAGGAGAAGGAGTAAGTACGTCAGTATATTGGTACAAAGAGGACAAATGTATGGTGACGGACATGGATTTTCAGTGGTGAAATTTATGTAGATTATGCAAATTCTGATTTGTAGTATTTAAATATTGGAATTACTTTAATAAAAAATATAAAAGGTAAAAATATTAAGCTAATTTTTAAGTGTATTTTAAAAATTTTATTCTCAGAGATATCAATATTAATATTGTTTGTAAAATAGTTGTGAGTATGCATGTATACATTAACATTCCTTCTTTCTTTCTGGCATATGACTATTAATTATCATCTTTGAAAAAATAGTCAATGAGATTAAGTGAATAACAAAGAATATAGTCTGGACTCATGTTTTGAGTGAGCTCACAAATTGAAAGATAAGATAAAAGAAGATATATGAAATATCTTTGTTAAGGAAATACTTAGGAATCCAATAGTCTGTCAAAGTTGGTATTAAGATAAAGATCCTTCTCCACTGAAAGACTTGAAAGGTTGTGAAATAGAAATTCAATATTTTTCTTAGAGTCAGTAAATAAAGAAATACACATATAATTTCCTATTTCATAAACACATAATTCTAGCAAAATGTTTAATGCATATATCTCACTAAGTTATCTTTCACTTTGATAACATAATTATAGTGGAACACAAAATTCCTTATAAGGCTGAGGCCTCATTTAAGCTTCTACAACTCCCTATTTTAGCTGCTCCTTGCTTTTGACCTCAGTTTTGCATGGCTATTGATAGCTGTCTAAGAGAAATCTTACTATTTATTGTAATTTTGTTACCTCTAAAATAATTTTAGACACAGCCACTCCTACTTTCTCACTCTGAAATAGATTCATCAGAAACAAAATGTCATGTTCATTCTTTAACAAGATGGATTTTTTTGTTTTGTTTTGTTTGATTTGGGGGACACACCCAGAACTGCTCAGGGGTTGCTCCTGGCTTTATGCCCAGGGATCATGCCTGGCAGGGTTCAGGATTCAAAATGGAGTACCGAGGATTAAATAAGGTTGTCCATGTGCCAGATGAGCATCCTATCTGCTGTACTCTCTCTCTCTCTGAGCCTCATAAAATGATGGATTTTTTTAAAAAAGAAAGCCAACTAATAGAAAGCAATTTTTTAATAATAATGTTTGGACTATTGTGAAAGCACAGCGGGTAGGGTGATTGCCTTGCACACGGCCGACCTAGGGTTTGATACCTCCATCCCTCTCCAGAGACTGGCAAGCTACTGAGAGTATCCTGCCCACACGGCAGAGCCTGGCAAGCCACCCGTAGCGTAGTCGATATGCCAGAAACACTAACAAGCTCACAATGGAGATGTTATTGGTGCCCGCTTGAGCAAATCAATGAACAATGGGATGACAGTGCTACAGTGCTACTAAAGTTTGAACATACTTAATATGATAGACAAATAACTCAAAGACTCTTCAACAATTTTATATTTTCTTGTGCTGTGGAAATTTTGGAAGTTATGGCCACATTAGAAAACTATAAAATACATATATAATATTATACAGAATAAATGAAATGAGTGAAATGTGTGTTTTACTTTTTAGACATTTTTCTCTGGTTCTGATCATCTTTTATTTAGTTTCCTACCTTGCTAGATAGCCCCTTCTTATTTTCTCAGAATTTATAGTTCTTCAAAAAGCACTGTGAAATTATATCTGCCTCTAAGGCTTCCATTTGACTTTGGCTTGGTCATTTGGAATTCATAGCAATTGGTGTTGCATTTGAATAGCATATTTCGTATTGTTTTAGACAGAGTGATTTATAACAATGTGTGGGAAAGTTTGATTTTTGACATGCTTAATACTGATGAATTAGGTGAAATATTTCTCATCACACGCTTCTGCCAAAGCTTCCTTTTGAAATGAAGTTTGTGTTCTCTCTGGTGAGACTAAAATGGAAGGAGCAGGTGAATAAAATATGAGATGAACAGGAACTCTGTCCTCAGACCAGTAAAACTTGTATCCACAGCGTGACTTCGCCATCTCTAGCCTGTCTTGCCTTTATGCAGATCTGGTCCACTATTTTGTTAGTCTATCACTGATTCTCCCTAGACTGCAGTAGTCATTTCCCAACTTCTGTTTACTTTCTCAAGAAAAGAAGAAAATGAAATTTTTGTTCCTTCAGACTTTTACAGAAACTCCTTTTGTGCAGTGGGTAGGTCACTTGCCTTGCACACAGCCAACCCAAGTTAAATCCCTGCCTCCCCATATGGTCCTCTGAGAAATGCCAGGAGTGTTTCTTGAGTTTAGATTCTACAGTAAGCCCTGAGCACTGAGGGTGCTGACTTAAGTCAACATGCATGTAAATGCACTTCCCCCAACTTTTCTTGACCTAAATAAACAATAGTTTCCAAATTGATATAATTAATATTACTCATGACAATTACCCAGGGCGTAAATTTCTTAGGCTCAAAAATTCCTGTGATTAAAAAACAGAAAACAACCCTTGCTTTCCATATTGTTCATTACTTCACACATAGTTGCTTCCTGACATAAAATTTTTTCTTTCTGATTTCTTAGATTCTGATGGAGGATAGGTGTTCTGATCATTGTCCACACAATTCTAGAAACTCTCTATACACAAAAGTTGTTTCAAATTCAGAACAGTTCCTAAAACGTAATATATTTTAGTCTTTAAGTGCATTAGTATTCTTCTGTTAAGAATTATGAGTGCCAACAGAGATAATGATTCTGTAAGTCGGGGACAGGTCTCCCTTATTGACCTAGTAAAAAGCACCCAATGCTCATTTTTTTAAACAAGTAGTTTTGAGAAAGATTCCACTGACTTGAAAACAGTGGATGAAATTTTAGCTCCATATTTTTCCCTGAATTATATTTAATTAAAGCACAGTTACAAAAGTGTTCATAGTTGGGTATTTGACATACACTGTTCCTTCACCAATCCTGCCACCAGTTCCACATCCCTCTGCCAATGTCCCCAGGTTCCTTCTCTTGCCCACTTTCCCCAATTCCAGCCTGACATCTTGACAGGCATCTTTTACATTTGGTTTTGAAGTTTGGGTCTAGTGATTTCAGTCTTGCTGACTCTGTGGCTTAGATTTTTAGCCCTATCATTCCTTATTAACACTACCAATGCACCTGAATCTTCTTTATCCCTACCCTTATTGCTTCTCTCTTCTACTCTTCCCCCTCACTCTACTTTTTCCATCTTCTCCCTATACTCTGGGACCAAGGGTGATCTAGGCATCCCACTTTAAACCATTTCATTTTCTCATCCAGTTACTCTAAATGCCACATGCAAGCAATGTCATATTGTATTTGTCCTTCTTCTTTTGACTTATTTTATTTAACATGGTATCTTGCAGTTCCATCCATGTTTCAGCAAATTGCATGTGTTCACTATTCCTTTCAGCTGAATGGTTTTCCACACATCTCATGATCCACTTATCTGTTGTTGAATATCTGGGTTGATTTCAAATCTTAGCTATTGTTCCAAGTGCAATGAGTAAGGGTTTGCATATGTTCTTTTAAATGAATGCTTTTCTGTCCTGAGTGTAGATCCCCCTAAGTAGAATTGCTGGGTGATATGGTCCTAGCTCTGCAATTTAGTTAAAGTGTGACTTTGGATATGTAAATCTTACTAACCAGAGCTACTTGCAATTAAGCTAGAATTTGTAACCTAACTCTTAAATTTCTTATTCATTTCTTTTGTTAGTTCTGTCAAGACTCCATGGCATATGTGATATATATATATGTATATATATATATATATATATATATATATAAAACAGGCCATTTTCAAGTGAAGGAGCAAAAGGAAAGGTTCTTATTTATCAGATCTCATGGCTTTCTGCAGAGGTACATGCCAGGTCTTGCTAGACATAACTGTGGCTATATACCAGGAAAGGAACCTCTAGTCTTCTGTTCATGGATAAACACAAGAATGATCATATGATAGAGTGACACGACATGAAGTCTGCAAGTTTAGGTGATTAAAACTTTTTTTTTTTTTTTTTTACTGGTTCATAACATAAATTTTATTTACTAATGTAAATTACAGTTTTATTTTTTTTTTTACTTTTATTTTATTTTATTTTTTTTTAATTTTTTATTGTGGAAAGTTACAAAGTTACAAAGTTTTCAGGTTTAAATCTCAGTTATACAATGCTCGAATACCCATCCCTTCACCAGTGCTCATATTCCACCACCAAGAATCCCAGTATAGCTCCACCCCGCCCCCTCCCACCCCAAACAGGTGATTAAAACTTAGTAACGGGTTGCTGCCATCTGTTTAGAAGAATAATAGAAAATGCAAACTAGTCAATAGTGGGGACTTAGGGAGCTCCAAGTGGGAAAACGTGGCCCTTGCTTCTTGGCAAGGCCAATGGTTTTTGTTTCCATCCATCTGATTTCTGGACAATCGAGAGATTACTCCTAGGAAACTTTTCATAAGGATTGCATATTGTCTCTTGATACTTCTGTGAACATTGAGTAGGGTAATATATAAAAAGATTTAATTCAATTTAATCCACAGCACCCTCACTGGTGTCTCTTACTTACTGTTTGTGCTTCTTTCATTTTCTGCATCACACAGAACAGAAGAAACTTAAACACTGAAAGTTTTATAGTCCTTTGTCCCAGTTGACTAATTAGTTATACTCTAATTTCCATTGTAGATATTTTTATCATTAATCCTATTAATCTGATTTAAAACCTTACTGTAGATTCTGTTTTCTTTTCTTCAGACAAGTTAGTTTAGCAAAAACATTTTTTCCTCCTCTTAATCTTAGGTTTGAGTAAGTGCATTATAATTCTAATAATTTGCATAGAGCTTTTCACATTAAAATTGTTAAAACTGTTGTATGAGCAGCAGAGTTGTTAAATTATCTTTTTGGGAAAAGAAGGTACAGATTTCACAAATCTTGATTATTTAAAGATTACTGTTTGAAGGGCTTACTCTAAAATTATCTTAATATATCACAGTATTATTAATGTTTCCAAACTTTTATAAGGAGCCTCTGTAAGCTTAAAAGAAATAATATAAAACACAATGCTAATGTATACATATATAGTCATAATATAAATTCATATTTCAATGATATTTTATTTTGGGATCTACTCCCAGCTAGTACTTGGGTGTTGCAACAGATGGTACTCAGTGCCAGACATCTAACTCAGGCGTCCAGTATGTACAGCCTCTACTTCAGTCCATTGAGCTATCTCCCTAGCTCCACCACAATACTATAAAATATGCCTGTATTTCACATATGAATGCATTCTATAAATAATACTCTGATAGTGCTATATGATTAGAAATGAGTGCTATGGTAAGACGGGATTTTGGTTTCAGTCAGTTTCCAAGAGTCTGCCAATATTTTGGGGGATACCAAAGTTTCAGTTCTGAAAGTGTTTCCATTTTAGGGGAATTACAAGGATCTCTATTAATTAACTCCATTGAATCTCTTCGAAGAAAACACTAAATTCTGCTCAAGGGTAAAACAGGAAATGAGATAAAAGAATTCCCGGTACTTGGGAAAACATGACACACATCAGTTACTTTACTGTTCTCTATCACAAGGAAGCAAGTTCAGCTTATCACTTTTACATATAGCAGGAAGGAAAAGGAGAACCCCAAATCACTCAATAACTCGTTCAAACTGAATCATTTCTCAGCCAATGCTGTTGCTAAAATTTGATCTTGTTGCTTCTATTTTATAAGCTCTATTTGTGCCAGTTTTGTTTCTTTCCTTCCTCCTTCCTTTCTTCCCTCCCTCCCTCCCCTCCCTCCCTCCCTCCCTCCCTCCCTCCCTCCCTCCCTCCCTTCCTTCCTTCCTCCCTCCCTCCCTCCCTCCCTCCCTTCCTTCCTTCCTTCCTTCCTTCCTTCCTTCCTTCCTTCCTTCCTTCCTTCCTTCCTTCCTTCCTTCCTTCCTTCCTTCCTTCCTTCCTTCCCTTCCTTCCTTCCTTCCTTCCTTCCTTCCTTCCTTCCTTCCTTCCCTTCCTTCCTTCCTTCCTTCCTTCCTTCCTTCCTTCCTTCCTTCCTTCCTTCCTTCCTTCCTTCCTTCCTTCCTTCCTTCCTTCCTTCCTTCCTTCCTCCGTCACTCCCTCCCTCCCTCCCTCCCTCCCTCCCTCCCTCCCTCCCTTCCTTCCTTCCTTCCTTCCTTCCTTCCTTCCTTCCTTCCTTCCTTCCTTCCTTCCTTCCTTCCTTCCTTCCTTCCTTCCTTCCTCCGTCACTCCCTCCCTCCCTCCCTCCCTCCCTTCCTTCCTTCCTTCCTTCCTTCCTTCCTTCCTTCCTTCCTTCCTTCCTTCCTTCCTTCCTTCCTTCCTTCCTTCCTTCCTTCCTTCCTTCCTCCCTGCCTTCGTGCCTTCCTTTATTTCCCTCCTCTTCCCACCCTTCTCCTTTTCTCTCCTCCCCTCCTCTTTTCCTCTTTTGGGCCATATCCAGTGGTGTTCAGGGGCTACATCTGTGCTCAGAGGTCACCTCTGGTGGTGTGTGTGTGTGTGTGTGTGTGTGTGTGTGTGTGTGTGTGTGTGTATCATGTAGTGTCAGGAACCTAAGCAGGATTGGCTATACAAAATTAATCCCTAGACTATCTGTTTTGCTGTGATTTATTCTTTTTGTGGGAAGGAGGAGTTGGGCACAACCTGAAGTGATTAGGGATTAATCCTGGCTCTGCTCAGGGATCAGTCCTAACAGTAATTAATGTACTATATCTGGTGCTGGGGATCAAACCAGGATTGACCGTGTGCAAGGCAAACACCTAAACTCAACACTAGTAGTACATCTGCCACTGAAACGATGATGAAGAGAGGCTATTTGAATGTCTGTTATCTCCTCCAAACCTCTCTGTTCTTCAAGCCTCTGTAGGACTGAGATTGTGTCTTCTTTAGTCCACAGCACAACGTCTTGCCTGCCTACTAAATGTACTTACATAAAAATCAAAGAGAAGGAATGAGTGTTTCTAGTGAGTTAAATCTTTAACAATCTTCAAAGTTTAGCATCTCTTAGTGTATCTGTCACCATACTAGGAACTAAGCAAAGAAGAAAAATTAGGACAATAGAAAGTGAGATACTTAATAAATCAAACATACTACAAAGACTTTAATCCTTCAAATTTGTAAACAATTATTTGCTTGTATAATAAGATAAAATATTCAAAATTTGAGAGAATATATATAATGACCTTTTGTTTATTTACTGATAGACTGCTTTATGTAGCTAGTTCATCTTGGAAATGTGGTCATTGAATTCTATTTTATTTATTCAGTAGATGTCACTTTGTAGTGGAAGAAATTAAGATCTAAATTTGGACAGTTTTGGGTTAAGAATGTTGACTTCCCTCCTACATTTTGGTCTCATAATTTTAATCTAACTTACTTGCATCTCAACTTACTCATAGCTAAAATAAGGATGTAATTAACTGCTCCAAATGGAAAATCCTTTTTTGCCACATACCTGACTCATGAATATTGCCATTTATTATTATTATTATTATTATTATTATTAGTGATTTCAACAACATAAAGTCCATACACATTTAACCATGTGTCCTTAATATCTTTGGTTTTTGAAGTATGGTTTTCTTTAAAAGCCTATGAAGATTTTCTGTCTCCTTCTTTTTACACAGATACACACACAAAATGTAAGTAAGTGCAATACAAATTTGCTAAATATATTAATGTCATAGATGTCTATATTTGGGCATTTATCCTCTAGAAATAATCAGCAGGCAGAAAACAGAAAAATTATTTTTCACCTGCCACCTTCATCTCCCAGCTACCTCACTCTATACTACCCCTCCACAGAGCTTGGGATATCAACCTACTTGAATCAATGCACAATCATTACACACTAGATCATAGTCTATCTACAGAATTATACATACCATCTATAGAACTCATTGACACATATGAAGATATTATTATCAACTTGAGTAAGTTGATAATAAATGTTTAATATAAAACTAAACATGTTCATGAAGTTCAGAAACATTTAAAACTTGGCAGCAAATAAACTACAGTAACTGAAAACTGGAAGGGAAATTATCCTTTTGTCATCTGACATTTTGAAATCCATTGACCTTTTTCTCACTTGAAACAGTATTATGATTTTATTTTATGTGCTTCTCACCACATTCAGTTTTCTTTTTTCATTGATTTTTGGGGACAGAATAAACCTGCCTTTAGTCCCTGTGTTGTTTCTGGATATCTATCCCTTCAGAGCAGTGCAAACATTTGTTTAGACACTTGCACCAGCAGATAGTAAGGCTTAGGCACAAAGTGTATGCATTTATCTAGAGAATGGAAATGATGAAGAGTTTCAGTAAAAAGAAATTAGAAGAAATCAGGGTCTATGTGAGAGAAAATAAAGGAAGGAATTATTGGGAGTGATTGTTGCAACAGAGAATTGCCACAGAGCGACCCCAAGCCAAGATACTTTGTTGGAGGGGAACCACTTTTATGAACATTACCTATGATGAACTCTGCTAAGCTCTTCATATGAGAAAGGACACACAAAGCAAAACAAAATTTCTTGGAGGAGTAGGAGTGGACATAATTTACTGTAAAACCAATAGCTGTGTACATGGATCTGAATACTTAGTTTATGATTCAACAGTTGCATTTCTTTTTAGCATTTCAAACACGTTCTCATTAAATTTTATTTATTTTTTAATTCCAGTAAAAAGAAATTTATTGTGGGTAGGCAGGGCTTTGATCAGTGTCTATTAATGGGGTCCTGGAAATCTATAGCCTGGGTTTCTAAACTTCTGAGAGAATGTCCTTGCTTACAGGACGGTGTCAATACTGCTAGGTGGTTGCTTCTGGATCAGGTGGGCCTATGTTGCCCACTATTCGACTCCTCCCCCCACCATGTTGGATATAAACATTACGCTATATACATAAAACTATATGCATATATTAGAGCATATAGCCCTCTTGATTCACGAGCCTTTTCTTATACTAGACTTTTTATATTATTCATTTCTGCTTCATCAGTCTGCTCACTGAATGTCTTCCTCACAATACCTTACAGGATTCCTTTCACCTGTCTTTCTCTCCCGTTTGGGAAAGACTAGTGAATTATTTTCTGATTGACAGCTGGTGAGAGACTTATCATAGCTTAAAATCCACCAAAGAGATTTTCTCAAAGAAGAAAAGTGCACCATCTCCTCCCTTTGAGATATGCCAACATCTCATTTTAGTGAGGAAATCCAGTTCACTTGGCAGGAAAGCATGTGGAAGCTAGCAGATAGGTCCTGCTTTCCAGGGTGGACTGGAAGGCTCAGTTTCTTCTGTTGGTACCTGGTGTCCTATGAGTGACAGACACCCATGAATCAGTGCTAGTCTGATTTATTTTTTAGTTATAACTTCTGAAGATGTCTACTTCCTGAATGCTGGTATCTGGAAACCTCACTCTCACTTCAAATCCAAATGCTATTTTTCAATTCAGTATTTCTAAAGAACTCTATATGCTGGGATTTATGAGGTGTCAGCTTACCCTTTAAGAAAGTTTATAATGGACTTAGATGCCAATAGAGTCTATTGCCTGTTTTCAGTTCATTAGGTGCTACAAGACAGTACAGATGAATGGTTAGTATCTACCATCTCCAATACCAATAACCAACTATGTGCACATCATGTAGTACATGTTATATACACTAAGTTGCAGTTATATCATCAGCATCTATAACTTTGACATGATTATATCTTTTTCAGGAACTCATAAGTGATATGATGCACTTATCTGTTCAAGTTGTAAGGCAATAAGCGTGATCCATTGAGAGGCCTGGCAGCTTATCACAATACAAAGTGTAGGTACTTAGCAAATATTTCTTGACTGATTCACTGATTATCTGAACGAAGATATATATTATTCTGCTTGCAATTTCCTGAGGTCTCAATGAATTTTCTTTGTGCCTCTACAGTTTGAAAGAAATCATGAAAGTATTGTATAACTGAGACTTACGCCTGAAAGCTTTGTAACTTTCCACATGGTGATTAAATTAAATAAATAAATAAATAAATAAATAAATAAATAAGAAATCATGAAAGTATTAGATGCATTTGTTAAATCTCCCTTAGTTGGAGAAATGTGATCAAACTTGTGGTACAATGTTCAGGATTGAGTTACATGGCTGGATGCTCGAGGCACAAGGTCTGTGTTTTCTGTGCTTGATTCTGGCTCTCCAATGTATTAGGCATGTGGTACTGGTAAGTTACTCACCTCATTAGAATTAAATTAGGTAGAAGTGAAAAGTACTCAGAGTAGATTTCAATTCTGAATACGTTATCTAAAAGTTGATGTAATCCTTTGCTTGAATTTCTGATGAGGTATAGTCTTCTACATTTTTATGTATAATATTTGGAAAATATCATTGCTACCCTTAATATAATATTTCACTGTACATGTAGGCAACAGGAATTTATTTTTGAAAAAAGCTTCAGTGCACAGACTAATTCTATAAATGTCTAATGCTCTTTTCTTTCATCAATACACTTTCTTAAAACGCCCGTTGGAAGAAATTGCAGCTATCCTGCACTTATTATTCTGAGCCATGGGAATGAGTTGCATTATGGGGTTAAGAGCATTAGTACAGTAGTAGATGTCAGAGAACAGGCATCTTATGATCCTAATAGTCTTCACTAATAGTGAAAGATACGTGCCCCAGGTTCCTGAAGAAAGACCGCCTACAGCAGAATACGAGCCATTCATCAGCCAACCCTTTCAGGTATCATTTAATTTAAGAAGTAGGAGAAATTAAATTATTCTAGGAAGGGCAATGGGACTCCTATTGAAAGTAATGGAATGAAAAATTCATTTAATTCAGCACTACATGTTCACTGTCACAACTAGGCTGCTGAAGCCTGGACAAGGAGCACGGGGACTTTGTATTTAACTGACTCTGGTTTGTAACTCTGAGACTTTGTTACTGTTTGTGACTGTTGGAAAATATCAACAACAAGAAGAAGCTGTTTCAAAAACATTAGCAGTTATATGTGAAAACAATAGCTGAGTAGTATAGAATTAAAAAAACCCACATATAAAAGTTTGGAGATAAGACCACCTGTTATAAGTCTGGATGAGAAATTTAATTTTTTTAGTACTTATCCTAAAAATGAGAAGATTTTGCTTGAGTGATAGCTGCAAAGTTACAAACCAACTTAAACATTTTATAATTAAATATTTGCAATTCTAAGATTCTAAGTCTTACTTTTTTATAATTAGAAGGCAAGTCAATTTGAGATTAAGAGGCAAAAAAGTTGAATCCTAGTAAGTGTAAGAGCAGATAAAGATGCTTTTTAACTTATATTTGGGAAAGAAAAAGTATATTGTTCTAGTTGTATCCTTAAGGAGAGCATTAAGGAAATCAATCTTCTCACCCATAGACGAGGGATAGCAAAATCTATTTTTTAGTGTGTTTGTGATTATGGCAACTCTATAAGACTATACTTGTGAAGCACTTACCACAGCACTCAGTAAAATGGTTGAGTTGATACACTGAGTAAAAGAGAATAAGTTGTGTACTGTCTGAGCATGGTTTGGGCAGAAGGTCTTATAGGTGTTCGCTCATCTAGACCTATGAAATGACACACTACTGGGTATGACTATGATGTATTTCCTCTTCCAAAGAAATGTTCAGAACATTTTTCTGAGCAAATAAAATGCAAAGAACAAGGAAAGAATTATTAGAGGTTGCTCAAAGTTTTCTACCTGAACATACAAGTTATTCTGTTTAAGAATGATTCTGAAAGCTAGTGTCAATATTAAAACCCTTTAGCTCTGTCATTAACACTTTAATAATGTATGTATTATGTTGTACTGGAAAAGTATAACCATTTCAAAAGTAATTAATTGAAAATACATCATATCGCTCTGTAACCTAAAGCAAGAAGGAGAAGCGGTTAAGAATTCCCAGGACTCTGCAAGAATATCAATCATCTAGGAAATACTAGCTCTCTTGGAAAAACAAGTTGGGAACTTGTCTTTAGTGACTTTAGCCTCTCTCTTCTTCATCTATTTCTTCTCTAGGAGATTCTCTTTTCTTCTTTTCAAAGCATGCTGCCTTCAAAGTATTCTCTGTGTGTAACAAAGAAGAATTAGAGTCTAAAATAGTGGAGATCTCAGTAAATCAAGATGGAGAAACCTTAATTCTTATTGAGGCTTTTATCCTCCTCCCCTCAGGCAGACTGTTTGGTTACAGAGAAGCCTCTGAGGTGTCTTACTTCCAATTCCCTTGAATAAATATAGCAAGGGTCAAGGGTTGGGAGTTATATGGAAAGATTCTGCAGTCCTGAATATTACTGAGTTAATAGAACATCCCTCAGTTTCACTTCTGGGTGCTCTGAGCTGCAATGATTTCTTTACTTAGAAATGGGCAGTTTCCCTTAGCAGGTGAGGTTCAACAGCCTCTCTGGTGTGCTAAGCATTCAGGTAGTAAGTGGGAGAAACCAAATAAAATAAGTTTTCCTCTTGTAATTTTTCTTTTCATGGAACTTCCCACTTGCTTCTGGGAATAATTTACACAATCAGAAAGTGGTTTTGACACTACAGTTCAATGCTTGAAGAAGGTATCGGACAGACTTAGAGCAGTTACTGTTACACTGGGGCAGAGAAAATTGCTGCAGGTGCCTCAGAAATTTTACATGCTTCACTGCTGACTTTCCTGAAGCACAGCTGCCTCATGTGGCCTCATGTGGTCAGTTGGTGAGTCAGTAAATAAGTTGTTTAGTCAGAAATTAACCTCTATTAAAAAAGTGAATGGCTCTAGCTTCCTCTTGCGTAGCTCACAAGTTATTGAAGAATATAAAGTGTTTATTTGGCAAGCCGTTTTTAAGTCCTGAAAGATAATTATGCATGAAATCCTTAGAGCAGAGTTTCCCCAGGGGTATATAATGGAGCATTGTCCAGTGGAATTCACTCACCAGAGGTGGGGATGGTGGTGGTGGGGCAATGCTGTAGTCTGCATTGCACATTAGAATGTTAAATGGTCCTTGGAGGTAGTGTGGGAGGAAAAATACTTTATGATTAGCTCTGGAACTCTAAAATTTTCTCTCTCCAAATTGCACTTTCTCCTATCAAGTCATCATTAATTAAAATGTCTGTCAAGAAATACTGGACATGGGGCTGGAGCAATAGCACAGCGGGTAGGGCATTTGCCTTGCATGCAGCCAATCTTGGTTTAATTCCCAACATCCCATATGGTTCCCTGAGCACCACCATGGGTAATTCCTGACTGCAAATCCAGGAGTAACCTCTGTGCATTGCTGGCTCTGACCCAAAAAGCAAATATATGTGTATAAAGGACACTGACTTTGCAGAGGTGCTCTAAAAGTGAGTTAAAAAAATATTTTAGATCAAGTGGCTATTGTGTTATTTTCCAGTCCTCATGGAACAAGAAGTCTTCAGAGGTGGAACCTGACCACATTAAAAGAATGATTTAATACTTTCCAGAAACTGAGAAGAGTCTTGGAAGTTCGAATTTTGATATGTGTCTGCAATGATCAGTGCAGAACTTTTCTTTCGAGACTGTTTACATTTATTTTCTGAAAGAACATTGCAAATTCTTTTGGATGACTTTTACAACATTTTAGATTATGTGTAAATTTCACTTAAATCCCAAACTATAAATAGCTAATTAAAGAATGGTGATGATACAATCATTCACTCAGCAATAATTTATCTATAAATTAAACAAATGTCTGTTGAGTATCCTAATTGGTTATTGACTTCTGAGAGTCAGGGTATCCAGAGATAAATACTCAGCACTCATTTGCGGTCTAATGCAGTCTATATATTTTATATCTCTGCATCCTGCAACATTTTCAGGGAGAAAAAATAGAAGGGAGGGTTATCCTCACCCCATATGTTCCAGTCTCTGATTCATTCTATGTGCTATAATCAACATTCAGAAGTCTGGGTCAGGTCTATTTCAGATGCAGAAAACATAATGGTCTTTTTCCTCCAATCTCCCTGTTTATTTTCTTTGCTTAGAGCCCCTGAATTAATCATTCTTAGAGATGAGATGTAATAAAGGCAGACCTATAAATGTTTAGTATTTATTAAAGCTATTTCTCTCAGACTTGAGGAGGTCAATGTAGAGAAATTTTGGTAGATTTTGGAACTTTTGTGACTAGAAGCTATAGAATTGAAGCATACAGTTTTACTAACTTTTCCCCATGGAAAGTATCTTCCCATGTTTGGGTACTATTCCATTTTCTTTACATAGGAAAACTATTCTTTTAAAAGCCATTCATAGTTTCATGGGGAACAAAGAACTTCATTGCCAGTGAAAGAAATATTTCAATATACATCTGTATTCAAAGAATTTTAAATACCTCTTTTATTCAGATGAATGTTTTCAGAAACAATTAAAATTCATTTATATCTGTCTAAATGAAAAGGATTGTCAGTAGGATGAAGTGACTTTGGGGAGGATTTTAACTGGATCAATGTAAAAACTAAACTTGTAAATATCTGCAGGATAAAATTAAACTCTCTAATCCTGGAGAAATAGTGAGTGCAAAATAATTAAGTTATAGTGATTTAAAAAAAATTCCTGCTGTTAAGAACATAGTGTGAAGCTGCTCTTCATTTCAATGTTACTGAATAATGATTGCCTTTTATAAATAGATGTGTTTGGAAACACAATCTATCACAGACAAGAGCGGAATTTTGAAAGGCTAATGGGAATTACATCTCAACCCTTAAAGGCGGATTTTGTTCCTTTTAAGTCTTTTCCCTTGGGTATCCTTCACATGTTTTCCAGGAACTGGGCAGGAAAAGTCTCCCCAAATGAGGACTTGGCCTCCACTCTTGACAAATCCCCAGAGATGCTTGCCCTGAAAGCTCTGTTCCCATCACATTGAATTGAGTCCTTAAAAGGAGGGGGGAAGAGATACTTGCCAAAAACACTAAGGGTCAGGTCCATAGGAAGATTTATGAGCAGGGCAAGAGACATCTACTTCTCTAACAGTCTTTTATTCCTATGACATAAACCCCTAACAGTTTATTGTGACATTCAGAGCCCCGTGGAACTCAATCTGCTAATCTGTTTGATTATTTGTTTGGCTTGGCTTTGGACCTATACCTGGTAGCAGGGATCAAGTTGGAGTTTCCACATGCAAAACATGTGCTCCAACCCTTTGAGCTTGTAAGGAAAATGGAGATATGTTAGGTTTCTTCGTGTGCTATAGGGGAATATGTGTCTGAAGTGAAAATATGTCTGATGCCATGAGTCTCTGAGTGTTTATATATTATATATGTGATGGCTTGTACCTGGAGACACTCAAACCACTACACCTTGGGAACGGGACCCAGGAAAACAATGTGTCTTTGCCAATATGCTGACTTTATTCCCTTTCCTATAAGTGAGTGTGAAAACTCTGGTCTCTTCTGCCCGCTGAGTGAAAGGCCACTTCTTCTGCAGAGCCACAATGTTCCAAGGAGCTGGAGGAGAGTGCAGAGACCCCTAAAGAGCCCAGACATCCTCGGTGGATGGAGGGGCCTGTGGCCTGGGGTGACAAGAAGAGGCTTTTATTTGAGATTATAGTGTAGACCATTGTCTGTGTGGGCCCTAGCCTGAGAGCTGCACAACTACCAAAGGTTCTGCCCTGCTGAGAGAGCTATGAGAACCCTGAAACATCCCCAGGGATGTTTAAACACCCTCAGAACAGCTGTAAGGGTACAGGAGGTTGAGGGATCTGCTGTAATTCCCATCTCTGTGCCACTAGATAAAAGAACGTCAGATGCTGTCTCCTGCAGCCCCTCTACCCCTTCCCCCTGTCATGGTTTGTCTGCTTCTTTGGGCTGCCCAACTTTGGGTTCAGGCCAGCACATCATTATTAGTGAAGTGGCAAAAGCTTGTGCCTGACAGAACTTTCTCCCAGATCCCCATATATTTTACTTTATCATTAATGTTTTTTTCTGGACTTCCCATCTTACATAATACTCCAGCATTTATGACCACTGTAATTTTTCTCTTACTGTTCCCATGGCTTGAATGAAGAGCAATCAAATAAGAGTAGGGGCATATTCTTCATCAGATAGTCATATCACACCTCTAGGATGTGAAAAATTGGAAAAGAATCTTCTAAGGTAGAAAGGCTCAGGAGTCCCTTCCAGACTTTAAGCTGGGATCTTGAGGGGGATGTACTCAAGAGGTAAACAGTGGAAACAGAAACAGTACACCTGCCACAAACACTGTAACCCAGTACTAGATTAAAGAGATTATGCCCTCACTCACTGCACCTCATATCTTCTTTGAGAAATTGAATAACTTCATCTGGATTCAAAAACTGCAATTTTCATTAAACAGAGTCAGTTCCTAAATCATATGTGGTTTTCTTGAGGAAGACTTTTGTTTATTTGTGGTTTTGTTTTGGGGCCACCGCTGGTGATGCTCAGGGCTTTTGCTTGGCTAAGTGCTCAGGAAGTGCAGACAGCCAGGAAGTTCTGGAAGTGCTGAGTCAACCATTTATGGTATTTGTGATAAAACTGGGGTCAGCCACACGCAAGGTAAGCACCTTAACCTCAGTATTGTCTCTTTGACCTCAAGATTATTGTTTTATTTAGAAATTTACATCAGAAAGTTGTTAAAAATGAATCCTCATCAAAAGAAATTCAGGTCAAAGTACAAAGAAACACTAATGAATTGGGATAAAAAAAAATTCACAGATCATAAAGCATGCATACGGCGTTCTAAAAGCTCATCATCAGAAAACCCCCCATAATACCACCAGAAATTGGGAAGAGGAGATTAACAGGCATTATCCAAAGAGGACACATGGTGATCCGTAGTTATATTAAAAAGTGTTTATTGTCAGAGAATAATGAGATAATGTGATGAAGTGGTCTAGCATAGACCTATGAAGTGATGCCTCACTTCATTTTCAAATCTCAAATGCCTGACATGTTGAGTTCCTTCTAAAACAATCAGCTGTGCACAAAATACCCTAAAGTCCTCCCTGACACTCAAATCTGTTATATGTCCCCTAAACTAACTGGTCCAGCACTTTCTTTCCAGAGTCAGTTCAGAAAGATATTCTATGCATCTTACTGCTCCTCAGTCCTAGAACTGGCCCAGAATTTCCTTTTCAGACATTGACTTAAACTATTTTATATACGTCTCTCTCCCTTCCCATGATTGACTTAGAACTGTATCACTGTCATCCCGTTGATCATAGATTTACTCAAGTGGGCACCAGTAACATCTCCATTCATCCAAGCCCTGAGATTTTAGCAGCCTCTCTTTACTCATTCTTCCCAGTGGTGCCGCATTGGAGGCTCTTTTAGGGTAAGAATGACACCCATCATTGTTACTGTATTTGGCATATCGAATATGCCATGGAGAGCTTGCCAGCCTTTGCCTTGAAGGTAGGATACTCTCAGTACCTTGCCAGGTTCTCTGAGAGGGAGAACTAAGCTACAAGTAGTATTCTAGGAGCATTGTTTTATAGTCTATAGATCTTGGCTGTTGTGGGTGTGGCTGCCAAGCTACTGGAAAATGGGGGGTCTGGGTGGAAGAGGCCCCTTTCTATCTAAGCAGGCTTGGAAATCTCAGCCCCGGGTCCCACACACCTGGGTTCCTCTGTTGGTTCCCTCTGTTCCTTCATGCATGAGGCTCATCCGAACGTGTGTAGAGGGGCCTTGAGCATGGCTGTGGCTGGGTTCTGGAGGTCTTCAGATGCTGGGGCTCCACTCAGGGTAGAGAGGGAAGCTCAACCAGCCCCACTTCAAGGGGTTCTGGTGAAGACAGCCAGGCATGGGGGCAAAGGATTCTGTGTTGCTCTCTTAGAACTCTCTGACTTAGATCATTATATATATATAAACTCTTCCCATTCTGGACTTAGTCACACATCTTCTGTTTGCCAATCCATTTCCTGAAATTATCTAATCTATAGAAAAGAGAAATTTTCTTCTATAGCTTCACAACAGAGTTCTTCACCCCAAGATTGTGCTAAGGAGGTCACTCTCTCTCTTACTCTCTTCTCTTTCCAGCCCCATTCTGGAGGCTTCCATTATGATAGTCTCATCAGTGTACACTTTAAAAGAATAAAAATAAAAATAAGTTTACTTTGCTCTTACCTGAATCATTTAACCTTCCTGGTAAACCTTACCACTCCACCACTTGGACCCAGTGGTGTGTGGTTCAAGCTCTTCTCCCTTCAGAAGGTATCTCATAGCTGTATCACTGTATCACTGTCATCCCATTGATCATCGATTTGCTTGAGTGGGCCCAGTAATGTCTCCATTCATCCTAGCCCTGAGATTTTAGCAGCCTCTCTTCACTTGTCCTTCTGAATGGTGCTGCATAAAAGGCTCTTCAGGGTCAGGGGAATGAGACCCTTCATTGTTACTGTATTTGACATATGAATACACCACAGGGAGCTTGCCAGGCTCTCCCCCTGTATGGGCAGTAAACTCTCGGTAGCATGGCTTTACAAGCTCCCAGATCCGGAGGTTTTCAACTGCTGTAATAATAGCATATATCAGAAATACTGAAAACAAACACTGCTGGTAGCAATGTGGTTTAAAAAAAGAACTCTTTATCAATTGTTGGGATTTTTGTCTGGTTTGACCTCTATGAAAAGCAGTTTGGAAACTTCTAAACAAATAAAAATAGAGTTTCCATATGACTAACCAATTCCACTTCTTGGCATATATCTTCCAACAGAAAAACATTAATTTAAAAGATACGTGCACACCTATTCTCATTGCAGTGCTAAGTACAATATCCCGGATATGGAAATACACACATTTTCAACAAGGATAAATGTACAAATAAGTTTTGGTACATATAGGCAATGAAATACTACTCAACTATATGAATAGAAGAAATCTTGAAGTTTTCTACAATTTGGATGGAGTTGGAGGGTATCATGTTAAGCTATAAAAGTCAGAGGAATGACAAATTATCTTTGGTATACAGAGAAGCAAAAACAAAGAAATATCTAATAATATTTATTAATATCTAATTAATAATTTAATTAGTTATAATATCTAATAATAGAAACCTCTTTGGTTTAGATTGCAAAGTTGAGATTACAAAGCTGTTTGAGAGAAAGTGTGGGGAGAAGGAAGAAACAGACTAGAGGTGATACAAGAGCAGTTGAAATTGTTTCGGTGTTGGACTGGAGCGATAGCACAGCAGTAGGGCATTTGCCTTGCATGTGACCTACCCAGGTTTGATTCTTCCGTCCCTCTCGAAGAGCCCAGCAAGCTACCAAGAGTAAATTGCCCGCATGGCAGAGCCTGGCAAGCTACCCAAGGCATATTCGATATGCCAAAAACAGTAACAACAAGTCTCACAATGGAGACGTTACTGGTGCCCACTCCAGCAAATTGATGAATAACGGGACAACAGTGCTACAGTGCTACAGTTTGGTGGTAGTTAAGATGCACTAACATTATTGTAGTCATGTTATCTAAACTACACACACACATACACACAATCAGTCTTTATCCTTGGGAAAAAAATTACTATGCATACTATAAAAAAAGATTGATTAAAACTCAAGAAATATTAGAAACAGGGACATTTATATGTTTAAGGAAGCAAAGTAGAACTAAAATTTTTGTAGAAATTTATTATCTTTTAATAAACAGAAACAAGTAAACAAAAAACCCTAGTATTTCTGCAAAGAAATATTTTAGTTAAATTTAAGAAGTGAACAGATGAGATTAGAGTAGATTAGATACAACTGGAAAGAAATAAGGTAGTCAAATAAGAAATACACGACATGAAATATAAAGCACATAAGTGTGAAATTAGTCGAAAACAAGGATACTAAATGTATAAGAAAGAAAGTAAGGTATAACTGAGATCTCAGTTGGAGAATGAGAAAAGAAATGAAACAAAAATTGAATGCATAAATGGTTGATAATTTTCTAAAGCTAAAGAAAAGTACCATCCACAAATAGGGAATAACTATAAATCTAAAATAGAAAAAACACTCATAATAAGATTCAAGGGTAAAGAGAAAGAGAAAATTTAATGTGTTCAGAAAGGGGACATGTTACCCTTTAAAATACACAGTACATCACAGAAAAAAAGTAAAAAAAGTAAATGTAATACTGGTTTCAAAGTAGATCATAGTTTAAAAATGTGAATTAATATGTAAGAAGAACAGTGATTAAAAAAAGGAAACAAAGGCATTTTAAACTAACCATACTTAATTTCATTTAACATCAGTAAATCTATTAGAGCACAAGAAAGGAATAAATATTAAGGAAAGAGAAAGCAATATCATACAAGAATAAAAGTTATAAAAAGACAAAAAAGAAGTGAGTAGAATAAATGTGTGAGTAAATATATCTAATATTAACTGCATTATATATACATTAGAATTTATTTTAGAATTATACATATAAGAATAATCCAAATTTATAATCATAGCTTCAAAGCAACAACATGAGGGGAGTACATAGATTTTAATTGTTTTGGCTAATGTGTTTTAAGTTATTAAATTTTCCTGAATGAAGTAAAATACTACTTTAAATAAGTTTTATAAAAATCAAAGATACACAAAAGCTCTATAGTTCAAAGCTCAAATTACTGATCAAGTAATTTATATTAGATAAGTAAAAGAATCAAAAACAAATGGGCATTTTCTTTTTAAAATTAATTAATTAATTTAAAAATTTATTTTATTTGGTCACTGTCATCCCGTTGCTCATCGATTTGTTCGAGCGGACACCAGTAACATCTCTCATTGAGAGACTTATTGTTACTGTTTTTGGCATATCCAAAACGCACAGGTAGCCTGATTTATTTTATTGAATCACCATGTGGAAAGTTACAAAGATTTCAGGTTTAAGTCTCAGTTATATAATGTTCAAACACCCATCGCTTCACCAGTGCACATATTCCACCACCAAGACTCACAGCCTCCCCCCACCCCGCCTGTGTAATTGATAAATTTCACTTTACTTCCACTTTACTTTGACTACATTCAATTTTTCAGCAAAAAACTCACCATTACTGTTTGGAGTTTCTCCCTCAATTCGGATCTGCTGAAAAGGAAGCATTTGATCATTTGTTTTCCATTGTTGAGAATAAAGAGATATGAGGTTGAGTGGATGCAATAGCGGCTGCATGGTTTTGGATTTCTGTATTTTAGTATTTTAATAACTAAGTCCAGAGAAATTTCTGCCAAAAATTGGGTCACTGCAAGCTTGTGCCTCTCTGCTACTTTATATTCCACATATGAGTGCAATCTTTCTATGTCTGTCTCTTTTTTTCTTACTTATTTCACTCAACATGATACTTTCCATGTTGATCCACTTATATGCAAATTTCATGACTTCATCTTTTCTGACAGCTGCATAGTATTCCATTGTGTAGATGTACCAGGGTTTCTTTAAACAGTCATCTGTTTTGGGGCACTCTGTTTTTTTCCAGATTGTGGCTATTGTAAATAGTGCTGCAATGAACATAGAAATGCAGATGTCATCTCTACTATACCTTTTTGCCTCTTCAGGATATATTCTCAGGAGTGGTATTGCTGGGTCAAATGGAGGCTCAATTTCTAATTTTTTGAGAATTGTCCATATTGTTTTCCAAAAGAGCTGAACCAGTCGACATTTGCACCAGCAGTGAAGGAGAGTTTCTTTCTCCCCACATCCACGCCAACACCTGTTGTTTTGGTTTTTTGGAATGCGGGCCAGTCTCTGTGGTGTGAGATGATATCTCATTGTTGTTTTGATCTGATGATTAGTGATGCTGAACATTTTCTCATGTGCCTCTCAGCCATTTAGATTTCTTCTTTGGGAAAATTTTCTGTTCATTTCATAACCCCATTTTTTGATCGGGTTGGCAGTTTTCTTCTTATGGAGTTCAACCAGTGCATTGTATATCCTTGATATCAACCCTTTATCGGATGGGTACTGCATAAATATCCTTTCCCATTCTGTAGATTGTCTTTGTATTTTGGTCACTGTTTCTTTTGAGCTGCAGAAGCTTCTTAGTTTGAGATAGTCCCTAAATGGGCATTTTTATCTTAATTGTTTGACTGGTTGATTGATTGGCAAAGCTAGGGATCAAACCAAGGGCCTCGCATAGGCAAGGCTGGTACTCTGCCACTAGCCACATTTCCAGGCTCTAAATTGTGTCAGTTTTATATAACGAAATAGTATAGAACCACTCAATCATCAAACCAGAACTTCTTCCAAAACCATAGATAAATGACTCAAACATTGTTTTGCACACAATAAAAAAGATTGCTAAGAGCAACTACAGTGTGAGTCTATTTATATAAATTAAAAAATAGATCATAACGCATTGTTAAGTGTCATGGAAGTGTCATGTCATGTAAGTGTTATGTCATGTAAGTATTAAGTGTCATGTATGTGTTAAGTGTCATGCTACCTGTGCACAGAGTTGGGGTAGGTACTGAAACACTAAGTACCACTAAGTACCTCTTCGGAGGTACTGATTGGTGTTCTTTTCTTTATCTGGATTCTAGTCACACAGATACGTTCACATTATGTAAAAGGTTCAGACTATTCACTTATGATTTGCATACTATTCTATGTGTATACTGTACTTCAATAGAAACATTTATTTGTAATAGTTCTCATGGTATGAGTGTATAACAAGTGAAAGGTAACTCTCTATGCTGTGTTTTGCTTTCAATTACATAAAATGTACATAGCACAACTGCTCTGAGTGAAGTATCTGAAGTCTGAGTTATAGGACTTAGGACCAAGTATAGTTTGTTCAATATCAGGAGAATTCCTACCAATCAGCCTCCTGCCAAAGCCAGAGTCTCACTGCGACTTCTCATTTGTGAAAATGTGCTGCATGAAATTTATATCACAGTGTTACAGTGAAGGGAAGGTGACGGCATCGGGCAAAATAGCTAATACTGTGGCAGAATCCACAAGAATGTGGGATGTGGTATTTTGAGGCCCTGTGGTGAGAGGGAAGGGGAACAGAGAGGGTTTCCCAAGAGTTGAAGCCTAAGAGTCTGTCTCTCCAGTAAGGGTTGTGTGTGCGAACCAGCTAGTGGGAAAGGAATGTCCTTCTCTAGTATAATTCTGCTTCCACTTCTGTCACCATGCCTGCAGAGGATATTTAAGTGAGTCTTCCTTCATTCTCAGGGCTGAGACTCTGGATAAGAATCCTCCAAGCCACTGTCAACATGTTTAATGAAACTACCTGCTGGGAAAGCGCCCCCTCTCCCCACCGCCCCACTGCCTCTGTCTTTGCTGGAGTGTCTTGCAACAATACAAGTGGTCATTTTAAATTTCATCTGCAGGAGGAGCAGTTATATAGATAATGGAAGAGATGGAATAGAATAACTGTGGGCCATAGTGACACTTAAAAGAGGAGCTCAGGGAATGTTCTCTTCCATCCAATCTATGTTCATGCCCGTCACTTCGTGCTTGGGCAGATGGCAGGAGATGCAGAAAATTTCACCAACATAAGTGCTCATGGCCATAGAGCAATGAAAAGGACAGCAAGCGCCAGAAAGGAGAAAAAGACCACAAACTATCAGTGACAGACCAGGAGGACAGCAAAGGAGGTGGACTTTGAGGGACAAAAAACAGCAGGATGCCAGTGTAGACCAAGGACCACATACAGGGACCATTGAAACATAAAACCCACAAAAATAAAAACCTAGCAAGAGGCTGGTTCATCATACATCAGAGGACCCAAACATACCTTCTTACAATTCTTTTTTAAAATTTAAAAAATTTTATTTTTTTTTATTGAATCACTGTGAGTTACAGTAACAAAACTCAGGTGCTAGACAGTTTTGCTGAATGGCAAAACCTGACACGTTCATGTCAGACTTGTGTGTCACGCTGTGAAATTGACTTAAGAGAGAGTATGCTACCTTAAATCTTCTTTCTGTTGACACATGATACTAAAGGGAAAAGGGAAAATGAGGATAAGAATTTTATAACATTCATATAATGTATTCATAAAAATACAGAATAAATAACTTTGAAATTCTACCCTTTCATCACCTTGATGCAAAACCAGCCTTAAAACCCTTAGAATCGACGTTTTTTTGTTTATTTGTTTTTAATCTCTGAAAATCTACCAGTCTTGCAACAAGCTCTACCGTCTGGTCGCTCCCTGGAAAATGGGCTTGAAAGACTTGTCTTTATTTCATTGGAATCACAATTTACTCAGTGCTGAGCCACTACCCAGGGAGCACTTGCTAAAAACATTTACAAGCAAATGTTTTAGTTGCTAGTGCCTGAGGCAGTAGATAGAAATTGAAATAAACAATAAGCCTAACCAAAAAGCTTCTGGGGAAAGGCTAGAAAATGACATGGCCAGAAGGACTTTGAAAATCTTTTGACTTAATTCTCAAAACTAGACGGCTGTGTGAATCATTTAGCACTGTCCACACGCTCAGCAACTCCCAAGACAATTGCCCATTTTTCACCTCTTGAAGATCCTGTTTCTCTGAGTAAACAACAATTACAGAGAAAGGCAAATTTTTAAGTCCCTGGCTGAGTATTCATGGAGTACTCCAATAAGTACCTGTGGTCTTTCTGAGGATGAGGGAGTTCTTTGGTCTCTAGTATTTAAGGAAATCTTTTCTTTCATCATTAGCTAAGATAAAAATAGATACTTCAGAGGCACATTTGTGAAGGAATACAGGCTTTACAGAATTAATTCAGGAAAAACACCTGTCAACTCTTACAAGTACAGTATGTAGTAATCACAATAAAAGTGTGTGTGTGTGTGTGTGTGTGCACGCGCGCGCGAGTGCCCGCATGTGTGTGTGTGTGTGGGGGGGGTGATGGGGAGTAGCTGTGACCTGATTTCCAGAACTGCTCATAGTTTTCAATAAAAAATAAAGAGGCATTGAAAGAAACCAGAAAGTTTGGACACTGCACATGAACCAAAAAATAAAAAACCCAGAACATCTAAAATGCCCCCAAGGAGATTGAATTTTATCTGAACTAGATTATTATAAATTAAGATGTTAGCTGTAACCCTCAGGACAACCACCAAAATAGTAGCCATCAAGTATATTATAAATGAAATGACAAGAGAATTAAAATAGTATGCTTGTGAATTTAAACTTCAGTTTTAAAGTCAAAAACAAGAGTAATGAAGGAAATGAGGGGCCAAAAAGAATACAAAGTATGTAGGAAACAAATAGCAAAAGGCAGAACTCCATTTTTACTAGTGATTACATTAAATAAATGCATTGAGCTTGTTTTAAAAATATTTGAACTGATTTATTATCACTGACTTTTGTTTTGTTCTGCTTTATAAGCACCAGCAGTGCTCTAGTGCTTACTCCTGACAGTGCATTCAGGGATCACTCACGGTGGTGCTTAGGGGACCAGATATGGTGCTGGGGATAGAAATCAGATCGACCAGGTACAAGGCAAGACCACACGTGTTATACCATCTCTCTAGCACCCTTATTATCACTATTTTAAAAACTAAGTTAATTTTTTTAAGTCACACTCTCCCCTTCACTTCTCTTTTTCTACTGTTTGATGCTGTTGGGTTTGGTCCTCACACATCTGGCCTTGGTGCACACACACTTGGTTACAGTACTCATCAGGAATTTCAGTGCACCAAATACCTGACTGCAGTGCTCTAGAGACTGCTCCCTCTGTGGCAGCACTGGGGTTACTCAAGCTTGCAAGACAGACGCTTTGATGCTGAACGGAAGCTCTTTAATTAAAAGTAAAGACTGAAAGAATAGATTCAAATAAAATATCCATCTATCATTTTCTTTCACAAGACCATGTTATGAAAGAGACTCACTTTGGAAGTGAGCAAGCCGTAGAGACCCCATCTTGTTCCTCACAAATGCATTTATTTCTTCTATGGATAGTGAGAGGGTCATCCCAATAATGTTTAGGGGGCGTAGGGGCCCCGCCACACAATTTTCAACTGAAGGGCAGGTGACTAAGTGTAAGAGGCTGAGGATCCTTTGCTGCTCAGGGACTGAAGTGCTAAGAATAAACAAATGAATGAGGCCACCACGGGCATGCTCTGTAGACTCCAGTGTTGCTTTCAGTGATACTCAGGGACCAGTGTGGTGCCAGAAGTGAAAAAAAAAAAAAAGGAATCAGGTACATGCAAAGCATGTGTCTTAACCTCTGTATTATCTTTCCAGCCCTACAAATACATTTCTTGTAATATCTCACTTGCCTTTGGCTCTCTTTCTGTCTCAATCTTAAAAGTTGTCCAACACATCCTTGGAGAATCCTCCTGAAGGGTATCATGTCCACAGACTCCTCTTCCTCAAAAAAAAGTCAAGACTAGGTCTGCTGAAAAGATTATTGAAGTTTATTAAACTTCTTCCCACAGACTCATTTCCCATGCAATTTTCTGCCAATTTACTTTCACAACCAGGCCTATAAAAACCACTAACCCACACTGAGAGCAGGATGGTTATTGGGGAACAAAGCTACCATCTTCTCAGATTATGCTAGCAACTGAATAGGACTGTTTTCTCCCAACTCTTGTTTCTTGAATATTGTTTTTCAAGAGCCAAGCTTCTCAACTTGGGTTGGTAATATTACCGATGAAAGTTTACATTTCAGCGACATAATAGATCAGAAGTAAGTATGGATAGAAAGAAATTTATTTGTAAATAGTCACCAAAGGAGACTGATAAGGGTACATGATATCAAACAAACTAGACTTTAAAACATAAGATATTAGTAGAGACTAATATCAGGCATTGACATTACATTTGCTCCATCAAAATGTAATAAATATAAACACATGCTTAAGAACTCCAAAATACCTGAAGAAAAACTGACAAAAATAAAAGAAAAATAGAAAATTTACTAATATTGAAAACCTCAAAACCCTACTTTGGCTAATTGAGAATAACACTATAAAAAAGGTCTTCAAGGAAAAGAAAGACCAAAAAAAATCTACAAAAGACCTAACTGACATGAATACACATTCTCCTTTAGACAACATAGAACATAGAACGTTCTAAAAGATAAACTTCTTATTAGAGCTAAATTAATTTTTTTCTAAAAAAGGCATTAAATCATACAAAGTATGTTGTTTGGGAGCAGAGGAATGAATAAAAAAATCAATGATAGGACATTTTAGAAATTATTGAAATTAAACAATATATTCCTCAATAATAAATGTACTTTAAAATTTTACAAGAAAATAGTTTTTGATTAGTACAGTGAAATTCTGCATATTAAGACTTATAAAATGCAGTTAAGCTACAGTCAGAGGAAAATTCATACCTATAATTATTTGTGGATATAAATGACAAACTAATAGAGAAAATCAATAAAACCGAAAGTACCTTATAAGGGCAGAGAGAAGCATGACAAAGAATACAAATGTCAGAAAAACATTGATGCAGATACAACAAGTAGAAACTCTATCTGTGGTGATCTATGTTAGGTGAATAGGGTATTATTTAATGTTAGTATAGGGAGCATCACTGGTCAAGAATCAGTACCTTCTACTTTCCGATACCCTTATCCATTATTGAGTCTTAGAGAACCCCCAGTAACTTGATGGGTCTCATGATTACAACAAAATTATGAGGAAAATGAAACATAGGATACTGAAATATTCTTGCTCCAAGCCTTCTGAGTGGGAAGCCAAGACTAACTCCAACATTAAATCTTGGCAAGATAGATCCAGGATGAGAACAGAAATATGATGAGTAGTGTTCACAAACTTTTATATATAGGACAGTGCATTTTTCCTTTCTGCTCTTTCTCAGAGTTGGGTTGCCTTTTGCCTCTGATCTGTACATACGTCAAATTCCTTTTTCTAAACTGGATGGTTAACTTTGATCACAATTTTAAGTGGTCTGCTGCCGATACTCGGAGAAAAAGCTAACAAAGACTTTCAGAATCTAAGAGCTCCTCCTTCCCACTTTCTACTTCCTATGTGGGCGCTAACTTAAAACCCAACCTTTTGAAGAAAATGTCAAGATCAAAACCTACATTACAGTTTGTAGCCCGATCGGAAGCTTGGAGACTATAAAGACTGGCAGCTGGACCATGACTTTCAGGAATCAATGGCAGTTTTACTTGCAAACTGGTTCTCCTATTGTCCAAATATTACTTATGAATTGGAGTAATAATACACTGTCATGCACCCCAGGGTGTCATTTCATTCTTCTCATGCTGATGAACATGAGTCTGCTGGTTATGGCGCATTCCCTTAAACAGTTGTTTCCAAAAAAATGAATATATAAATCAAGGCAATAGAGATAAAGTAGAGCCCATAAATAAACTTCTAAATCCATGGTCAATTGATTTTTCTATTATGGTGTCAAGATAATTTAATGAGAAAAGAATGGTTAAAAATTGGAAACAAGCCAAATCTTCATTAATTGATGAATGAGTAAATGATGATATAATGTATACATATAATATCATATTAGTCATTAAAAAGGAATGAATTACTAATTAATACTATAACATGGTGGATCATAATTTTATTATACATAGAAGAAGTCAGATATAGAGGTCACATACTATGTGCAAACATATTCTCTTTATATGGTATGTGCAGAATAGGCAAATCCATAAAAATGAAAGTATATTAATAAGAGTCCAGTTTCTTTATTTAGGGCGGAAATATTCTAGTACCATATCACAGTAATGTTTGTGTCACATTGTGGATGTGATAAACTATTTGCACTGTAAAATTTCTGAGTTTAAAAGAACATGATGGGGCTAGAAAGATAATATAGCAGGTACTTGCATCCATATGGTCCCCAGAGGACTGGCAGGTGTAATCCCTGAGCACTATAGAGTGTACTTCCCCACCCGCATATGAAACCGTGTGAATATTTTTGAACTGTCACTGTCATCCCATTGTTCATGGATTTGCTTGAGCGGGCACCAGTAATGTCTCTATTGTGAGACTTGTTACTGTTTTTGGCATATTGAATATGTCACCGGTAGCTTGCTGGGCTCTCCAAGAGGGACAAAGGAATCAAACCTGGGTCAGTGGTGTACAAGGTAAATGCCCTACCCGCTGTGACATAACTCCAGCCCATTTTTGAACATATATTTAAAATTTTTAAAGGATATACATACATATATATACCCATATGAACATTTTTATAATGGAGACTATATTTTAATAATAGATCTCTAGTGTGGAACACTTTGCATTAATTGTTTTGTATAATTACATTTATAAATGATTATAATTATATTTCCCCTACTTGGCTTATAGTAAAATTTAGATAGAAAAGCACAGAAAGGTTAAGAACCCTTCCCAAGGTCACACTCTTAATGGATGAAAACCAGAGGCCCAATTTCATTCTTTAGTTTATTAACAATTGAGGAACACCGCTATAAGGGCTGCATTGTAGGGTTACTTACGAAGTCCTTTTAATCTAGTAAGAACCTCTTGAGATAATTATGACTTAATAAGATGAGAAAAGTGAGGGTATATAGTGATAAACTTGACTTTGATACACTTAATTCTAACTTGTTAGTTGTACCTAGACAATGAAACCCCGTTTAGCAAGTGAGTGAAATATAGAGATGTTTCAATTGGTTTTATACTTTGACTAACTCTTCCTGTTTTCATGTACTTCAAGCCTTATTGTATTCATGTTGTTATCAGTTTGCTTGATTCTGAAAGGTCCATTCCCAGATGAAATAAAGTCATATTACCAAACAACGCAGGGAGATGCCTCTAAATGAAAGCTTTGGAGTTTGCTGATAAGGAAACTAACTACAGGCAGTAGCTTACATTAAACCACTTAACTATATCTAAGTCAGGAGTTGGGGGTGGAGAGGTGGCAGCATCTCTATTGGAGGAACAAATCAATCACCCAAATGTAATTTGTCAAAAGAAATTCCCTTTTGAGACAGCCTCAAGCCTAACTGTCCATCAATTAAACACTGGTGTATGAACTTAGCTCATGAATGAAAAGAGGTAAAGTGTCAGAAATAACTAAAACAATTTTTGATTTCTTGATAATGAGAGCTTCAGTAAAATCAGAAGCAAATTAATGGATGAAGTTATTTTATGAAATAAAGAAAGTAATTTTATGGAATGAAGGATATAAAAACTTAGATGAACTCTGCTATTGTCAACTAACCTCTGGTTGACCATAGCTATGAGAGTTCAGTTGGGTGAGAGGGAAAGTATAGATGATCCCTACTGATACCTGCTATCTATAAGAACCCAACCAAATTATCTAAATTCCTTGATTCATCTTTTCAGTTGATTCTTATTTCAAAATGGAATTTCCAGGTTTATATAGAGATTGATTAATCATGGAAATTTTCTACATGATGTAACAACCTGCATGAGGTGCTTGATTAATGTGGTTTTCTTACTCTTTCTCCATATGTCTGATTTATAAAGCGTGAAGTTGTTATTCAGCACTTCCCACCAGCGTTTCCATCATCTTTGTATTCTGACTTGCTAGTGTCCTCAACAGTAAGTTTCCAAGGTCTTCCCATGTAAAATCAATTTGAGGAAAGAATTATGTGTGTACTGGAGATAAGTTCTCTTCTTTTAAAATCTTCCCACTAGAACAAAATGCTTTGACTCTTTGGCATATGTTTGTTTTAACATGTATTAATAGTAATATTTTTGTTACTATTCAGTTAAGCCAAATCCATTGAATCAGGAGAAAACCATTATTGTAGAGGTAGTTCTTGACTCATCCTTTCCAAGAGGGACCACATCTGCAATAAACATGCAGGGCCACACAAGGGAAGCACCACCATCACTAAATCAGGAGTACAAGGATTTGGGAAGAAAGGGAGGAGATACAAAGACCCCATTTGTTTTTACCTGGGCAAGACAGAAAAAAGGCTATGGAATCACTAAAGATAGGAGAAACTGGGAGGACATGGTTTTTATGTAAGGGAATTTGGGAGGTACATGTAATAGAAAGGATGTTGAACAGATTGAACTGGAAAACCTATTAGATAAGGACATGGAGATACTGAGAGACTGTTTTACATGTATTTCTGGAGTAGATGAAGGAGCTCTGGACTGAATGTATAAATTTTGGAGTGATTTGCATATAAATTATGTTTTAAGCCCTGAGCCTTGATGAAATAATAAAGGTGCACATACAGAAGGTATAATAATGTGTTTTGAGAACCCTCTAGGCACAAGCTTCAGCTCTAACGTGTAAATCCATTAACTGCCCGTCATTTCAGTATTGTTATATCATTCACTCTGCTCTATATTTTTATAGCACTTACAACCTTCCACTATTTTATCTTGAATATTTATGAATGTGTTTGTGGCTCATTGTCTCTATCTTGCCTCTCCCCCTCCTCTTTACCTACTGGGCCTACATTCCTTAAAAGTAGTACTCATTGTGTTCAATGATCCAAGTACTTCAAATCATGCCTGAGACTAAATACTCAGAGAATATTTGTTAGTGAAAGAAGGAATGATAATTTTCATTCATTCATTTCTTGAAGATCTTTTGACTTTGAAAGTCTAGCTTTTAAAAGTTAACATGTCAGGAAAAGCTAAAATTTATCAACTATTACATTAATCAGAATCCTGATGACAGGTTTGAAAGAGGCAGAACAAAATTATACTCTGGTTCACAGTGAGGAGAGAGAAAGAAAGAGAGACAAAGAGAAAGAGAAAAAATAAAAAATAAATAAAACACACTCAATGCTAAGGAAATAAGATACCAGCGAAAACCTGGCTCTAGACAATTTTCTAATCTGTTTGGGAACAATGTAATATATAGTATTTTCAAGAGTTGACTCATTGTAGGAATTAATTCTGACAGTAATAGCTTTGTAATGATTTAACACTGATTTAGTTCAGGGTACTATTAGGCATACAATAAATATTTGTCAATTAATATTTGATCTACATTAGCTCTGTTCAACACAGCATGTTAGGTATTGTATAGTGGATACAAACAATGAGTAAATGTTTACTTGAGACATGGTCACTTAAATAATAAGACATGAACATGCAGGATGATCAGAGAGCAAGGGACTTAAGGTGTTTTCTGGAGTTAAAAAATCTGCAGCACTGGTATGACTTGCAGTGAGACAAAAACTGAATCTAATAAGTATGTTAATCATCAACCTTTTCTGGACTTTTAAAAATAAGCCTATCTTTACAAAATGCCCCAAAGAGTGCCAGAAAAATAATTGGAAGTTTCAGAATAAAACACTTGTCCAGTCATACAAAAATATATTAAGTATATTTAGTGAGCAATTTAGGTCAAACACTAGACACTAGAAATAACAGGTTAATAATAGAAAACATTGTCGGCAAAGAACAGTACTCTATTGTAATGATAATCGGTTTAGAGGATATCAATCATCTGAAGAGCTTAATACATTGCTGGTCCCAGCCTCTAAGTTGTTGCCTTGCCAGGTCTTGAGAAAGGCTCAGTTATTTGCACTTTTAGCAATTGCAGGCTGATGAAGTGCTACTGGTTTGAAGACCATTTTAATACCGTTGATGCCTAGGAAAAAGGAATAGCTAATTAAATCTGTGATTGCCGGGATGATGAATACACAAAGCAGCAAGCAAGATTTGGAGCATTGGGTATTTGGAAGGGAAAATCATAGAATACAAAGCCATATTTCCTCTTTCTATAGCTCTTTTCTGGTAAACTACATGCTTCTTTGCAGTATATTTCTACAAAGGAGCATCAGAATTGTGGTCTCCAAATTTCTTTCAGGAATTTTAATGTTGGCTGTCAGTACTCAGTGAAGTACTAAGATGAACAACTAGTTACTACCAATAAGGTAAGTACATGTGTATTTTGACTGATTTCATTAATAATTTAATTTGTGATGATTATAGACAATTCAAGTAGAAAAATATGTTTCATAAAATATAAAGACAAATTAAAGGGTGACAATCCTAGGTGATGGTAGAATCAAAGATAATTAATTTTTGTCTTAAAAAGTTAAAATCTAATTCAAATAAAATTAGAAATAATTTTTAATAAATGAACATTATTCTGTGAGTTTTGAAATAATCAAAAGTAATTCTTGAATTACATCTCCTTATGCAGCATATTGTGATATGATGTATAAAATGACAACATGTGAAATGACCCAAATCTCCAGTAGACTATAGTATATACTTCACTGTATCACTGTCATATTGTTGCTCATTGATTTGCTCAAGTGGGTACCAGTAATGTCTCCCTTGTGAGACTTGTTACTGTTTTTGGCATATCGAATATGCCATGGGTAGCTTGCCAGCGATACTCTCGGTAGCTTGCCGAGCTCTCCTAGAGGAATGGAGGAATTGAACCCAGGTCGACAGTGTGCAAGGTAAACGCCCTACCCGCTGTGCTATTCTCCAGCCCATAGTATATACTTAGATTTTAAAGTTTAATTCATGAAAACATTAATTTTTTTTATCTCATATGGAACAGAAACAGTATTATATTCTGGTAACAACAAACAACTTATGATCACTACCCTTCCCTGAAACATCTCACATTTAAGTGATAGGAGCAGTAATGAATAAAAAATAATAAGAATATTATACTGATTACTCAAGGATGAAACAAGAATAGTTACATATATTACCAGGCTTCCAGGGATAATTCAGATGATTTGGTTTGGTGGAAAGAGAGATAACAAAGGCAGAAAAACTGACTCCTGCAGTGTGGTCTGATATAGTTTGGAACATTCAGGAACAGTGACTAGTCAGCTGATCAAGGGTCTTGAAAACTATGTTAAGGGACTTGCACTCTATGAGTTATGTTCTGTATGAAGTAAATATGAAGACATTTGGGGCTGGAGTGATAGCACAGTGGGTAAGGCGTTTGCCTTGCACGCGGCCGACCCGAGTTTGATTCCCAGCATCCCATATAGTCCCCTGAGCACTGCCAGGAGTAATCCCTGCGTGCAGAGCCAGAACTTACCCCTGTGCATTGCCAGGTGTGATCCAAAAAAGCAAAAAAAAAATGAAGACATTTATATTTATAAACATTTTCTGGTGACCAAAATAAATTATTTTGTTTTGAAAGAAATTGTTTTGTTTTGTTTTTTCTAACCAGACACCTAGGAATATTTGCTGAGAATGTTTTAGTAGTATTCTATTGCTATGTAAAAAGATTAAAGCAATCTTAATGGCTTGAATAGCAGCAATTAATTATCTCACAGTTTCTGTCTACCAGAAATCTGGACATAGCTGATATATATATATGTTCTTGATGTGAATTTCTTTCCAAGGTTGCTATCAAGGAATGAGCAGACACAATATTGTGGTCAAAGGGCTTAATCTTGAGGAATACCTGCTCCAAAATCACCTGCATGGGAATTAGAAGGACTTGGATTCTCATATACTGATGAACTAAGACCCTCAGTTTCTGGATGACTATAGACCAAGGACCTTCCTCAAGGCCTTGCCGCACGGGTCTCCAAAAGTCAGCTCACATTTAACAGTTGGATTCCATTAGTGCACGTGAAAGAGACAAACTCAAACTCAAAGTCACAGGATTTTTAAACTTAACTCAGAATCTCAGCAATATATATGCTGTATTTTGTTTTGACAAATGCTTTGGATCTCTGATACAACTTGTAGAGCCCATAGTATGAGAAGTTGAGTCCAAGCTAGTCTTAGCTTGTCCCTTCATGTCCTTGGTTACCATCGGAAAGAAACATGTCAGCAGGATGGTAGATGAGCATAGGGTGTCTGAGACATAGATCATGCTCAAGTATTATTATTATTATTATTATTACTATTATTATTTTAAATTTTATTGAATCACTGTGAGATAGTTACAAGCTTTCATGTTTGGGTTACAATCACACAATGATCAAACACCCATCCCTCCACCAGTGCACATTCCCCACCACCAATATCCCCAGTATATCCCCCTTTACCACCCTCCCCCTGCCTCCATGGCAGACAATATTCCCCATACTCTCTCTCTGCTTTTGGGCATTATGGTTTGCAACACAGACACTGAGAGGTCATCATGTTTGATCCATTATCTACTCAAGTATTATAAAAGTCAGATGCACAGGGATTCATTGCGGTTCTACTAATCCTGCAGGAAAGCCACAGGTCCTGGCTTTTAGTAGCAGAAAAAGAGATCCTCCTGTCCTCTTCTATGTAAGGTACAAGTAGCTTTCTTTTTCTGCTAGTAAATGGTATTAAATATTCTGCACCACTTGCAAATACTGCATAATCTCAAATCACAATACATTTGTTTATATTACTTTTACATTTGTGACTTTAAATTCCTGCAAATTCCTGAAAGATTAAAGGAGGCATGGAGTTAAAAAGAGATTAACTTTCGAGGATTGAGAGAGTTTGTTAGGGCTTCTTTGGAAGTTTTACCAAGGTTAGAAGGAATAGCTCTATGACTTCAAAACCCTTCCATAAAGCTGATGGTCAGGAGTTCAATCCCTTATGTGCTTTATGTTTTTGAGTGAGATCCATACAGCTCTGCTATTTGCAGCTGATAGTTTTCTGTCTGCAACCACTGATGTTGCATGTGATTTAGAGCTGATCTGCTGCCATGTACGTGTGAGCACTACAAAGGGGGTGTGACCTCCAGTGAGTACCACAAGACTTGTGAACACTAAGGCCAGGAAGAACAGACCATGGTGATCATGACTATTAGCACCACAGCAACACCCCAGCCCCTGGTGAGCACTGCGACCAGAACATGCATGCCTCAGTTCAAGACTATGGTCTTTGGCGAGCAAATGTATAAGCACTGTAACTAAGAGTGCCAATCTTGATTAGCTCTGTGGCACAAGCACTGTAACCTGGTGTACATTGCCCAGCAAGTAACAAAGCTAAATTCATGAGCACCAACAACAGGAAATTGTGTAACCCCTGGTTATTGCAATAATGACATCAACAACAGTGAAGAAAGGAAGGGCTTTTTTGTTTATTTGTTCCTTTTTGGTTTTTTGTGAGAAGATTCTGTTGACCTTAGTACCTGATTCTCATAGATTTCTTAATTCATAGGGAGGGTCTGACTAAGTTTTCATTCTCATTTTGGTATAGTTCTGAACACAATGATGAAATGATATTTAAGAACACCCTTTCTTATACTGACAATGTTCAATGAGCACTCAAGACACGATATCAAAAGTCAACATTTTCAAACATTATGCATAGCCAGAATTATCATGATCAGTTGCAAAAAAAGAAACTGAGATTTGGGGAGATTAGGTGACCCATCTCCAAGGCAACTCTGGACATAGGTAAGTTAAAAGCCAAAGCTGACAGCAGAGCTGTCAGTTGCCCTGGTGAGGAACATAATGACAAAAACAAAAGCCTTTTCACCCTTGCATTGCTTATACCTTGAGATTGGGCTTATAACCTCTACTTTTCTAAACACCTACTACTGTCTTTTTTTTCTTGGTACTTACTGTTGCTGCGGGTATAAATATTGAAGTTGCTACTGCTAGTGGATCACAGTTTGTTAAGAAAAACAAATTCAGATCTTTAGAATATTACACATCTAAGTGAAAATCTTTTTTTCATTTTTTATGTTATTTATTCACCGTGAGATATAGTTACAAGCTTTCATGTCTGAGTTACAATCACACAATGTACAAACATCCACCCCTCCATCAGTGCACATTCCCCACCACCAATATCCCAAGTATACCCCCACCTTTCCCACCCTCCCCCTGCCTCCACGGCAGACAATATTCCCCATACTCTCTCTCTACTATTGGGCATTCTGGTTTTCAATGCAGATACTGAGAGGTTATCATGTTTGGTCCTTTATCTACTTTCAGCACACATCTCCCATCCCAACCGAATCCTCTAACCATCATTTTCTTAGTGATCCCTTCTCTATTCCAGATGCCCTCTCCCTGCCCACAAATCTTAAGACCTTTTCCCCACTACCCATGTGACTTTGGTAAAGTAACAAAACTATGAACTTCAGTTTCAAAATGGAGTAAAGAGTGTCCAGTAGTGTCTGCTACTGAGAAAATGCAGGTGTTTGATGAGAGGAAATTCCTCTTCACCACTGTAATTAAAGGCAATCAGCATTGGTGAGGTTGGCCTAGATTCTGGTAGCAAATAGAACTTTACATGCTTTGTTTATAAGTAGTCTTATACCTTTAATAGGAATTGTTAAAATCAAGCTTGTCTATGAGTTTGTCTGCGTGAAGCATCATGAGAAGTTCTCCCTGAAAATGTGTTTCTGTCGGATTATTATTCCCTAGCTATAGCTGGGTATTGATGAGGGACTCAAAAAATGGCAGAGGGGTCAGCAGCTCATAATGGAAGGACAGGGCAATGGAATCAGAGGCAGATAAACTCATTATAGACCACTTCAGAATACTTGCCTGATTCCCCAATAACATTAGATGTAATTATAGGAGAAGAAAACACTTTCTTATTTGAAAGAAGTTTGGCCTGCAGTTAAAAATCTAAAGCACATTTGGAAAATGTAGACATATGTAGACTGAGAATATGAAATTCAATTACATGGTATACCTTAAAGTAAATGTTTCAATAGCAGAAAGACCCAAATAGCATTTAACAGAAAGATTCAACTAGGAGGAAACTGTATGTCCCTCAGGTTTGTGAGCAAGTTGAATGGACATTGATGGATTTGTTTTCCTTTCAGATTAAATTGAACTTCTGATGTGAAAGTAGTTTACCAGCTTCTGATCTTGAAAGCTACATTTTCCCCCCTAACTAAATTTCTCATCTTTAGATGTCTTAGCTTTCAAGCAGCTTAAAAAGTGGTATATTGAAGTCTGGAGAGATTTAGAAGGAATTATTTATTTAGAAATTTTTGAGAGAAATGCTGTATTTGGAAAACTTTCCCTCCTCTTGATGAAGTGGAATCTGGCAATAAACTCATGACCGGACTTAAATGTATTCTTTCAGGCATAAATGCCCAAAGATATGCAAAATAACTTTTCAGCAATTATTCATAGGTTGACAAGATAAATATTGTAAGTACTGAATGTGAACGTTTGTGTAAATGAGGGCTGGCCTTTAAGGATGGAGATAGCACACAGGCATTTTAAAGTCAATGTCATTGTTAGCTGTTAATTAGTTAATGTCTTCTCTGAGAACTTATTTTTTTTTTGCTTCCATGTTTATAATCTCATTTTTAGGGTTGGCTGGTTTAAGGAAAAAATATATCTTGTGCTAATTTATTGTTCAGACTGGAGCAATAGCACAGCAGGTAGAGAATTTGCCTTGCATGCTGCCAACCCGGGTTCGATTCTTCTGTCCCTCTCGAAGAGCCCGGCAAGCTACTGAGAGTATCCTGCTCGCATGGCAGAGCCTGGTAAGCTACCCGTGGCTTATTTGATAGGCCAAAAACAATAACAACAAGTCTCACAATGAAGAGGTTACTGGTGCCCGCTTAAGCAAATCGATGAACAATGGGATGACAATGCTACAGTGCAATTTATTGTTCAAGACAAAGTTTTGATTTCAGACACTGGTGAATGAAAATTCGTTGGTCATTGTAAAAAACTAAGGCTCTCCGAGGGGCGCGCGCACTCTCGGGCTCTCCAGGCGGCTCTGTCTCACCGCCCACGTTCGGTGCCCTGGAACCACTGTGTATGGCTGTCGGTCAGGGGCAGGCGACGGAAGGAAGAAGGCCAAACTGGTTGCTCAATCAGTTTATTTCACTCTCTCTCTCCCCGCTCCTCTCCTGGCTCTGGATCTCTCTCTGTATCTGTGGATCTAGCCCCCCAACCCACTCTTACAGCCTAGTTAAATCTCCCCAGCATGAGGGGGTTGGGGTGTACACCTAGGTGTGGTCACAATCAATAGGGTAAGGTTCATTTCCCTTAGGGGATGCTTCTCCTAGGACTAAATTCTCTTTCAGCAGGAGGATCCACCCAAGAGCGGAGTCCCATGAGTGTGTTTCTCTTCTCCTCAGCCAGCAAACATATAAGAATTCATAATATTAATCATTTTGTATGGACACAATAAGAGATGCATTAAAGCTTATGGAATTGCTCTCCTGGGGCCATCTCAATCTCAGACTACAGTGCTCAGGCCAGATCAGTCTTTCCTATTCCTAGCAGGGTCCTAGTCTCATCATTACTTTTGGATCATGACAGCATTTGTCTATGATCAAGCTCTTAACTTATAGTTAAGAATTAGGCACTTTGGCCAGGCCCATCTCGATGCCAGGGTAACACACAACTCACAGCTTGCCCTGGATCCGTCCTGTCTCTCGTTGGGACCCTGCTTTTGGGGTGCTAGGAACTGAGGGCAACTGAGGCTTAAGTGGAGAAAGTAGATGCCCGGGAGGGAATAATATTCAAGGCCAATTAAGTCCCAAGTTACAAAAACATAATATTGTCTTCTTTTGTCTATACAAAAAAGACATTGCTTTAAAGTAAATTATTCAAAAGGCAGAAAGAGGGGAGAAAGGCAAAGTTATAATATTCAGTGTCCTAGGAAGGTCTGACCTTGCAAATTAGCAGAGTCAGATTAAGGGAAAGCCGCGGATTAACTCTTTTGGGGAAGAGAACATGGAGAAGTGATTATAGCTGAACAAAGGGATGGGAGAGATTTGGGAACACCTTGATGGGTGTGACTGGGGTAAGCCTAAACTCTGGGAAAAACCGGGACAAGCTCCTCATGGCAAGTGGGGAGAGGACAAAGTAATGTCATCCTACAGGTCATGGTATGGCAAAGTCATCCATGTAAGTGTAAAATAAAGGTAATTATTTCTATGTGATTACAGCATTCCTTATGTAGGATAACATAGCCTCAGTAGTTTAGGTTTATTGGGTTACTCCCGTTACAGTGCTTCTATTCCTCTTTGTTTATTTGTAGCTTCTTTCTTGGTGTTCTGTTGACTTGTAAATAATGTTTTTCTCTTCTCCTTGAGTCCTTTGCATAGTTTATTCAGAGCAAGTCCTTTTTGTATGGACACAGGAAGACTTAACAAATGTTATGCTTTTGTAACCTGGGAGTCATTTGACTCTACATGATATTTTCCTCCAGGGCATCTGTTCTCTTGACCTAAGCCTCAGCTGCCCTTACTTCCTAGCACCCCCAAAGCAGGGTCCCGACGTGGGACAAGAAGGACCCAGGGCAAGCGGTGAGTTGTGTGCTACCCTGGCATCGAGCTGGGCCTGGCCAAAGTGCCTAATGCTTAACTATAAGTTAAGAGCTTGATCATGGACAAATGCTGTCATGATCCAAACAGTGATAACTAGATTTGGACCCTGCTAGGGTGAGGAATGATTAATCTGGCCTGAGTGCTGTGGTCTGAGCCTGTGGCAAGATGTTGCCAGGAGAGCTGCCTTGCAAGCCTCAATGTATCCCTTGCTATGTCCATACAAAAATAACTAGTATTAAGATGTTAATAAGTTCCTGGACTAAGGAAAAGAAAAAACCTTAAGAGTGAGGAAGGGCTTTGGAGTGCCCTGCCCTCAGGAAGGGCTTTCTTATGTTGATTTTGCGACCTGGCTGGTTGTAGCCTGGAGGGTAAGGTGGGAGAGACAAGTAAGTAGGAGGAGAGAGAGAAGCCAGAGAGAGAAGCAGCAGTTGAGCAGTAGATCCAGAGAGAGGCTGGAGCTGGGAGTGCGGGAGATGAGAAAGCTTGAAGATTGAATAAACGGTAACTAATCAGCAACCAGCTTGGTCCTCGTTCTTCCTTCGCCTGTCCTTGACCACCGGCCGTCCCGATCCAGTCCACACACTGCGGTTCCAGAGCACCGAACGCGGGTGGTGAGACAGAGCCGCCCGGAGAGCCCGCGAGTGCACTCGCCCCCCCTCGGCGTTCTTTAGTTTTTTACACCTTAGAACAGAATTTGAGGGGTATCCACTTGTACACTTTATTGCATATATTCCAAAGTATTGAGAAAATGTGTGCCTTGTCTTTTTACATCACTATGAAGTTTGATTTTAGAACGGGGTTAATCAACATTAACTGACAGTGCTGACATTTGATGTGCTTTGTTATGGGTGCTGTCCTGTGCCTCATGGAATACTTGGCCTTAAGTACTTTCTAGCTTCCATGTGTAATTCTCCCCCATGACAATTAAATTATTTTTAGATATTATCAAAAATCTTTTGTGAATCATATTGTCCAAGTTGAAAATCACTATTTTTAGAGAAATATTTACTATGCTCTTAAATGTTTCTATTTCCCATTATTCTCTTGTCTTAGAATATGATAATAACTTTCTCCTCCTCTTTCTTTTTTTTCTTTCTCTTCTGAACCATTGCTATTATAACATACTATTTAACAATGCTATAGCAATGCTAATGACAATGATAACTTGCCACTTAACAATGATGTTTACGATTCATTTCTATGCAAAAGATATTCCCCATACAAGTAATGAAAATTAAGTTAGGTGGTCAAATGACTGTGAATTAGTGTGGGAATTAGATGAGCAGGCAGAATTATAGGAAGTCTCAAATGTAAGGGACTGGAAATATACACATGTCACTTTCATATGGATATACTGTAATGGGGGGAAACTGAAGCTTTCAAAGGAATTGTACCTTTATTGTAGAAAGTGTGTATCAGTATGACAAACAGTAGAAGGCCAACTACTTCACATAAAAATGACAAAAATAATAAAAACAAGTTGGAAGGTCAGAGCCATTGTTTAGCTGATAGGGAGCTTGCATGTGGCCAACCTGGGTTCCATCCCTGATACCCCATATGCTCTCCTAAGTCTGTCAAGAGCGATCCCTGTGCATAGAGCCAGGAGAAAATCCTGAATACTGCTGGTCTAGCATCAAAACAAAATCATACAAATAAAAACCAAGTTGGAAGAAAAGCTTGTATTAAGACCAAAATGTGTGAACTTCACTATCTATGTCTATATAGAATAGTTGATGTAAATAATATGTTTATATAAAAAGTTGCTTAGACATGAAGAATGGAAACACAAAATAAGAATACCTTGCATTTTTGTGGACTTTGTTTGACACATTTGGCATATTCAAAGGAAGAACAAAGTTTGTATACAGGAGTAGAAAGAGGCCATTAGCTTTCTATAGTTACTGTAACAAATTTAGTAGCTTAAGACAACACCTATGTGTTATCTTACAATTTTGTAAGTCAGAATTCAAGGGTGAACTGGCAGGTTTCTCTGAGTTTCACAAAGTCAGCATCAAGGTATCAATTGGCAAGTTTAATAGAGAGACCCTAGAATCAAGTTGCTTTCCAAAGCTCTCTCAGGTTGTTGACAGAGTCTGTTCCCTTTTTGTTGATGACTTTCAGCTGATACCTGCCTTTCCTTTCTGAAAACTTCTTCTGGTTATTACATTAAAGTCCTTGAATTTTAGAACTGTCAAATATTTATCATGCATGGAATTACTTAGGCTTCCCTTTCCATCACATCTCTTCTACCTCATAAGTAGTTTGCATGTTTTTGCTTGTTTGTAGGTCACACCTGAAGGTGCACAGGACTTAATCCTGGCCTTTCACTCAGGAGTTACTCTTGGCAGGGCAGGGGGACCATGTATATTTCTGGGGATCCAACCTTGCTTGGCTGTGTACAGAGCAAGTGTACCACTGGCTTTACCATCTCTCCAGCCCCTATACTGTTTTCTTGGTGGTGAGTTTGGCCACAGCTAGTGGTGCTCAGGAGTGACCCCTGTCCATACTCAAGAGACAATAAGTGATGCTGGAGATTCAAACCAGGGTTTTAGCCAATATAACATGCAGGGCAAGTTGGTCTTCCATGTCTATATTTCTGATCCAAATTTTTACTCTTAAGACACTATATGATCAGATCAGGCCCATTCAAGTGATTAAAGGCTACTTGTGTATCTCAAAATCTTTAACTTTAATCACACAAAAGTCCTTTTTGTCACATATAGTAACATCATCACAGACTCTTGAGATTAGGGCATGGCCATTTCTGAGAAAAGGATAGTATTCTGCCAAAGATGACTTAAGAGGCTAATTCATTAGTCATGAACATCAGAATTATGTAGATGTACTTAATAGTGTGGTATTTTTTGTAATGTTTTGTGCAAAGAGCATTTTAATTTTATTTATTTATTATTTCTTTTTGGGCCTCAATCAGTGGTGCTCAGGGCTAGTTCCTGACTCTGCACTCAGGGATCACTTCTGGACATATGTGGTACTGGGAATCAAACCTGGGTCAATTGCATGCAAGGCAAAAGCTCTACTTACTCTACTATTGTTTTGGTCCCAGCAAAGGGCATTTTTAGATAATTTTTTCTGTTTGGAATTTTAGATTTATAAAAAATTATAAGGACAACATGAAGAGTTCTTATATAACCTTGGCCTCTTTGTCAAAACTGGCATCAATGTTGGTACAGTACCATTAAATGAACTCTCTCTCTAAATAGTATATATAGATATAATATATATATACACACATATACATATATTCATTCCTCTAGGTGTTCTAATATATTCTCCTGCTCTTCCAGCTCTAAGCATAGGTGGTCACAAAGTATTTGATTTCATACATTCTGAGTTTACTATGGTCTACAGGAGTTTCTTAGTCTTAATTTGCTTCTCACGACATTGAAGACATCAGATTGACAGGGTGAGCTCCTGACAATGAGCTCTGCAGAAGTCATATAATGAAGATGTGATTTAAAGTACTTATTTTATCACCGTTGGGAAGGACGAGTAAAGAGAGATTTAGCCCTGCCAAAGTCTCAGGGCTAGGTCAAATGGAGATGTTACTGGGCCCTCTTGAGCAAATCAATGATCAGCAGGATGACAGTGATACAGTGATACTTTCTCATCAGTCCTAGATTTTCCTAAAAACATTAAGTTTGGACATCCTCTGTGGACACAAAAAGCAGAGCTCAATAAGACTGGTGCCACTGAAGGCTGGACCTCTCCAGAGAAAACATTCAGCAGGAAAAAAAGGTGTTAATAAAACATAAAGGTAGACATCAAAAGTTCCAAGCTTTTCCCTTGACAACATCTTATTAATTGTGTCTCATCTACATAGAAGGCTCCATGAGGGCAAAAACCCGATAAAATCAACTTTTTCAAAGGCAAGCAGTGCACTTATCCAATCTGAGGTGGAGAGTGGGAAGAGACACTCATGTTTCAGCCTGAGGTGTGTACTTGAAGCTTTCCCTTGGAGAAGTCCATGTTCTTTCTGGAACATGTTACTCTTTCCTTCTTCATAATCTCGAAATTATTTGTTTTTATATCACTATTTTTTCTTGCCCTGAAATTCTCTCTTTTTTTTTCCATTTAGGGCATACCTGGCTGTGCTCAGCGGCCACTTTTACCATTGCTTGGGCCACTATATATATGTATTGCTGGGGATCAAACCTGGATTGGTTGCAGGTAAGGCAAGCATCTAAGAATCTGGGTTGGCCATGTGCAAGACAAGTGCCTTATCTGCTAAACTATCTCTCCATTCTTAAAACCCTTTTCTGTGAGGGAAAGTGACATTCCTGTAAAACCTAGGAAAGATTTAGAACTGACTTTACTTTTCTGAAAAGAGCAATTCTTCACTCCAATCTGAGCTTCGACACTCCCAGAAAAATTGGGTTACAGGGATCATTTCCCACAATGTGTAGAACAAATGTGATTTAGGTGTAATTTGACGACTGGTTCATGGGGCTGGTGAACTGTAAGGTCTGTATCATGCAGTTGCTAATAGCAGACTTTCATCAGTCCTGAACTTTGCCAGACAATTCCCTGGGATGACTGAGATGGCTAAAAAGAAAAAAAAGCAATTGAGACTTCTCTCAAGGGAGTTCACCTCTTTTCTCTTCTCTTGGCTATCACTGTATCACTGTCATCCCGTTACTCATTGATTTGCTCGAGCAGGCGCCAGTAATATCTCCATGTGAGACTTGTTGTTACTGTGTTTGGCATATCGAATATGCCACGGGTAGCTTGCCATGCTCTGAGGGCAGGCGAGATACTCTCGGTACCTTGCCACGCTCTCCGAGAGGGACGGAGGAATGAACTTGGGTCAACCGAGTGCAAGGCGGACACCCTACCTTGTGTGCTATCACTCCAGCCCTCTCTCCACTATATGGGTAACAAAATAACCAAGGGAGGTACTCTGGGATGGGACAAGGATTTTCTGGTTGTAGAACCAGGAGGACACAGCATAGTGATATCCTTGAAGGACCGAATAACTTCAAGCATTGAGCATGCGCAGAAAGATGGGTGATATCAATGACAATAAGGCTTAAGAGGGAGGGTAAACTTGTATAATGATCTTAACTTTTCTTAAATTTCAGTTTCAGCAGGTCTTATTGTTCTTTTTACAGGCCCTCAAAGAAACAGGTGAAATGTGGAATCTAATGTCATAATGAAGGTCAAGGTTAAAGAGAAAGACTGTTTGGAATAAAGTACCATTAAAATAAAAAAGTTATTTCAGAGGTCTCCAAATATGTTCATTCCTTGATCAGTTTAATTTATTCAATAGAGCCAACCTTCCATGCCAGACATTTCTTTGGCTATCCTCATTGCAGCCTTTCATTACGACTTCAGAATAAAACAAATTTAGGTCAAATATCAGATCCCTACAGGGAGATTACCTGGGCCTTTTGTCTGATATAATCTCGGCACCTGACAGCTCACTGCTCTTCAGGGAAATCCAGGGCAGCTGCTTTCCATAATATTCAAAATTTAGTGCTTTAGACTGAGTCAAGTGCCTTGCAGCTGCTACTTTCTCCTCCTCTGCAATGATCTTGCAAACTCAGGACTTTGCTGGCAGCTCTGACTTAATTTCTAGAGTTTTAAGACCTGTGAGGGCAGGTGTTGAGCTTGATTCTTTGCTTTAGCAAACTGCTTTATATTAATTAGGAAGCATCACATACATATCATTGGAGAAAGGTACATAGTAGAAAGTAAGATTGAGTTCAAAACCGTATCCGCCATTTACACTTGCACAATTAGCAAAGTTCTTTCAGCTACTTTAGAGAAGCTCTAAATTTGTTTGAGATTCCCTGTTGAAATATTGGGAGACTAATTCTCCTCAGAGAGACCCCATAGGAAGATTGTGAACATTATATGTGGCGAAGTATTATAGCTCTCAACACGGCTTCTGGACATTGCATGCATTTGACAGTTTAACAACAATGGACATTATGATAGAACCTTGTAACAGTCATAAATTACAGCAAGTGATTCCAAGTTTGTTTAATATTTGAGATAACTTAACAAGCTAAACAGAATATTATTGCACCCATTGTAGATGAAGAAGCTGAAGCACAGATTGGTAAATGACTTTCCTCAAGTCAAATCAAAAAATGGTATTAAGCTCTAGACAATGGTTTCTGAATTTTTGCTATTTTTGCTTTGGTTTTGTTTGACTTTTGGCCATACCTAGCAGAGCACAGATCTTACTCCTGGGTCTTTGCTCAGGAATAATGTCAAGTGGTGCTGTAGGCAATGCCAGGCATCAACCCCGGTTTCAGTGTGATGGCAAGTATCCGCTGTCCTGTCTCTCTAACCTAAATCTTTGCTTTTAAGCACTATGATAGTACATAACTGATAGCAATAATCATAATAATAATGATAATAATCACAATATCACTGTCATCCCATTGTTTGTTGATACTCAAGTGGGCACCAGTAACATTTCTATTATAGTCAACCCTGAGATTTTAACAGCCTCTCCTTACCCATCTTTCCCAGTGATTGGAGGCTCTTTCAGGGTCAGGGGAATGAGACCTATTGTTACTATTTTTGGCATATCGAATACACCACATTCAGCTTGCCAGGCTCTGCTATGTGTGCGTGATATTCAGCTTGCCGGGCTCTCCGAGAGGTATGTGTGTATCTTTTACTGTATTTGAGATATGAATACTCCATGAGAAGCTTGCAAGGCTCTCCCATGGGGGCAATAGATTCTTGGTAGTTTGTCAGGTTCTCCAAGAGGGAGAACAAGACTATTAGATGTTGCATGGCCACTTTGCAGCCACGCACTTCCCGGAGCTTGGTCTTACAGTCTTTGGATTTTGGCCGTAAGTGGGAATACAGGGCGTCGGGGTCGGGGGCAGTTTGTGGGTGTGGCTGCCAAGCTACTGGAAAATAGGGGGCCTGTTTGGAGAAGGCCCAGTCCCAATCCGAGCAGGCTTGGAGATCTCAGTCCCAGGTCCCGTACACCTGGGTTCCTCTGTAGGTCCCTTCATGAGTGAGGCTCATCCAAATGTGTGGAGAGTGGCCTTGAGCATAGCTGTGGCTGGGTTATATTATAATAATTATATTATTATTATTTGGCAAATTATAAATCATTTATTTGTAATATAATTTATTATTATATTTTATTATGTATTGTTATATTTTATTATACATTATTATAATTATCAAATAATAATAATGAACATTTTATTTATTTATAACAACAATTTTGATTTCTATTAGTGTAGGAATGCACACATTTACCTAACAATATTTAAAATGTTGTGGCGAATTCAAGAAATGAAATAACTATATACATAATAGGAAGATTATGTTTTTTTCAGATATTGATTCACTAGCCTGAAAATCCAAGATAACAAATTTGAGTTTAAAGAAGAAAAGAAAGCCTGGGTTGGCAAAAGTTAAAATTCTCTATCTTTAAAAATATCCAGTAACTTTACAAAACATATTGTAGGGTCCACATGCTGCAGTTGCTGTAGGATCCATCCTGCAGTGGTCAATCCTGTGTCCAGCAGTGCTTGAGTATCACCAGGGTCAATATGAGTTAATAAATTACCACAAAACTTAATTGTGTGCATCAAACATTTCAATTGATTAATTTATTTTTAATTTAAGCGCTATTAAAGTGTAAGTGACATAAAATTATAATAAACTATACATCATGAAAATTAGCTTATACATTATAAATGAATCCCCCCATCCTGGTTAATTAACTCATTCATTACCTTTACATACTTTACATATTCCTCTCCCCCTTTTTTTTAGAACATTTAATTTCTACTCTCTTCAAAAATTTCAATTATAAAATGTAATTTTGCCAATTATAATCTTATAATCACCATATTTTACATAGATCTTACTTTATCCCTCTGAAAGCTGAATTTTGGTAGTGTACTAACAAATTCTCTTTATGTTGTTCACCACTTATTCCCTGTATCCACATTTGTACTTGGTGTATCTAAGTGAGAACTTTATTTAGGTACTACATAAAAGTGATTTAAGTGAAACTGAAGCATTTCTTCCTCTTCAATTTTGGGAAGAGTAAAAAGATAGGTATTAAACCTTTGAAAAAGATAGGTATTAAATCTTCATTCTTGTCATATCAATTATAAAGTCTTGTCATATAATTATAATTTTATTCACTTAAGTTCTATGTTTTCCTGCTGAAGTCTTATAAGTCATTTTGTCAATGTTTTCAGAATCTATGCTCTCATTTCCATTGTTTTATTATTCTCTACTTTATTTCTATTTAAACCCTTCATTCTAGTAACTTTAGGGTTAATTTGTTCTTTTGTAATAGTTACAAAATTAAATAGTTAAAGATTAAAAATTAATCTTTAAACTTTATTTTTATCGATTAAATGTTACTATAAAATTTCTACTATAACTGCTTTTGGTTATTTCCATATGTTTTGATGTGTTACATTTCTATTCTCTTTAACTCCAACTAGATTATTTAGATTTTTCATTTATTTTCTTAAACTTTATTTCTAGTTTGATACCAATGTGGTCAGAAAGGATATTTTATATGCTTTTAACCTTCTTACATTTTAAAAGAATTTTTGTGGTCTAAGATATGATATATTCTGAAGAATGTTTCATGTGCACATGCCAAGAATGTGAATTCTGCTCTTGTTAGAATATTCTGTAAATATTAAGTTCATCTGGTCTAGCATGTTATTAGGTCCAATGTTTCCTTATTGATTTTCTGTCTGGATGATCTATTCATTGTTGAAAGTGGAGTATTGACATCCTCTACTGTTATTGTGTTGCTGTCTATTTCCTTCTTCAGGTACATTAATATTTGCTTTATGCATTAAGACATTTCTATGCTGAGTACATAAATGTTTGCAAATACTGCTTTCTATTATTAGATTGACCTGTTATCATTACCTAATGACCTTCTTTGACTGTTATTATAGTATAGGGATTAAAATCTATTTTTGTGGCTTTGAAGTACCGAATACCAAACCAGAACATTAACAGGCACTAGAAAGGTTCCGCGAATAGAAGATGGCAGTGAACATATATTCAGTGTCAGCCACCAGGAAATAACCTGAACTGCACTGACATGCAGGCCTGAATCAATGAATCTCAGCTATTGAAGCTGACCATGACCGACCATCTGTGATCAGGGGCTGCATATTGTCAGTTTATAGATATATTCCTTCCTGGCTCTACAGTTTGAAGATGTGAAGTTTCACACTAAACTAGAACACAAATATATCGAGAACTTCAAAACACTACAAGCAGCTTTTAAGAAGATGAGTACTAACAAAATAGATGCTATGGACAAATTAGTAAAAGCAAAGTTGCAGAATAATTTTAAATCTTTTTCAGTGGTTCAAAAAGTTTATGACTCAAGCTAAGATGGAACAGACTATGAGTTCAATAACACATCCAGAGACCCAATGTCTGTCTCAGAGTTCTCAATCTGTTCATTCAGTTAGTCCAAGTTTTAGATGGATATTAGACTTGCATAGCCAGTATCTACAATCTAATAAATACGTCACCCTATCTATCTATCTATCTATCTATCTATCTATCTATCTATCTATCTATCTATCTATCTATCTATCTATCTATCTATCTATCTATCTATTATCTATCCATCTATCCATCCATCTATATTTATAGAGCACCTGCATATATGTATGTATGCACCAAAACTATACAGATGTATACTTAAGTAGTGTTCATGAGTATGTTTATTACATCTTCTTAGCTCTTTTACTGTTATAATTGCATATTGAGTTCTACTCTAAACTTTTTCTCCTCTCCCAGAGTAAAAAATAATGATCTCTTTATATGCTGCCAATAGAACTCTGACTTTAATTCATGGTTAAGAATTGATCACTTCATCATTTCATTTATATCTTCAGAACATTAATTGCCCATAGAAATATTCAATCAGCTTTTAATGACTAATTCTATAATATTTCTCAATTATCTGATACATTGTATATTTTGGTGTTTTCCCATTTACCTGAGATATCATTCCTGTAAATTACTATTTTTAGAGCCCTAAGTAATCCTCTAGATATAACTACTAACATTTTCAGGTCCTCAATATTGAATAGCCAACAGGTGGCCCAATTTTACACAAAAATCTGATTTTAATTCTTTCCTTTTTGGTCCTTCCTATGAATCTATATGTGTTCTCTGCAACACAAGCTTAGAAATGCAGAGATGCAAACGGGAGATTTATTGGAGAATACCTTTCAGAATCTACACTTTCAAGGGAGAGAATATTAGGCAAAGTGAACATTGGGCAAATTGTTACAATTAGCAGTGAGGTTATCAATCAGTACTATATGACATTTGAAGTTGACTCTTCAGAGTCATCTGAAATTGGACAGGGAGGATGTCCAAATTCATGTACATGTGAAATTAATACCTCAGCAGGACCAGTCCTTAGATATAGAAAAATTAAGAAAAATTTTTTTCTTAATTTAAGAAACCTGAGGGTCATATTTAGCTATTAAAATTACCAGCAGTAGGTGAATGAAGGTTTCAGTCCTGGACAGGACTTTTGTGAAGTGCCCATGGCATTCGGTATAGTTTGGCATCAAGGTCTAGTTCTAAGGAAGTAGGAAGTAACATATGAAAGAATGGTTCACATTCTTGGAATATGCCTTACAAAATGTTACTATATTGATTGCAATTCAGAGTAATAGGAATTAAATATCATTTCAGTTAATTAGGATTATAAAATAGTTTTATTGCAACATAAAGGCAATCTTACCAAATAGAGCTTCCTTCTCCTTCTCTTTCGTCTGCTTCTTCTTCCTCCTGCTCCACTTCCTCTTCCCTCTTCTTCGTATAAAGGTTTATTGGAAAGTAGAAGATAAAGGAAAATGAATGTCCCCATGTGGAATGAACTTAGTATAGGACTAAATTGGAAATATTTTTTCTTAATTTCTTGGATCACCCCAGGATTCCTTACTAAAATACCTGCAGGAAGTAGACTTTTTTTAGAATGCAATTTGTTTCTGTTATTTTTGTCAAGCATAAGCATGAAGAAAAGTTACTAGAGAATTAAAGTGGGGCAGTCAGATTGACTAACCTAATATCTTATTACCCCCACTTGTGTAGTGAAATTTGACCCTGCTTGTTCAGGAGCATGTGGTATCTTTTATCTTTCTCTGCTTTCTAAATTTTTGTAGTGTTATCCTCTTTCCCTTTCATGTTTAAATGGAATGTTTTTAATTATAAAAATGATAATTTATTCCATTCTTAGACCATATAATGAAATAGGATTTCAGTAGGCTTAGTGGCAAAATGAATATCCCTTGGATGGCAAATTCAACAGATTTATGACATACAGTGAATATGTAACATCTGGAAATGACTTAGGGCTAAAACCTCCTGGGAAGTATTGAACATAATTTTAATTGTACATAGGTACTTGAAATTTGTTAGGTGAAACTAAAGGGTACTTATACTTGCTGACTTTGAAGAAAAATTCAAGCCATTGTTTTGTTTTAGCATATTTTTACTCATTTCTTTCTATTACCTATTCTCTGTCTTTTAAGATCCTTATATTTTATGGTCCTGGTTGGCCAGTAATTCATGAAATCCCTCTTTATTATACCAGCCTGAGAATTAAAATGTTACTCAAATCACCAAATGAACATTTTTCTGTAATTTAAGGCAGGTATATGACTTAAATGGACAGATTGATGTCCTGTGATTAATTTTTGAGCACTTGAAGACAGGCACTTTTTTAAAAAAAGCAAAGTTTGGTAAACTGAGAAGAGTTAAATATGAGATTGCAGTAGCCCTTTTCCTCATGGAAGGGGGGACTCTACATATAGTAGAGAAAGAGTTTAATATAGAGAGCTAAGGAACAAATTCAAGACAAAATATTTATATCACTTGGGAACTTGAGTCCTTGTATACTTAAAATGGCTACAAAATTCAGACTTTTTGCTTACACAAGAATATACATTTTTCCTTTTGCTCAAGACAACTTTAAACGGTTCTCTGTCTCTTGCGACCAAACATTACTGACTAAATAGATCATCAGTCTGCTGGTTGCTCATTGCCCATTCTCCTCTCTTTTTGGTATTTCCTCAGGACCATTGGTCCCTGTTCCCTCAGATCTCTTTGTCTTGATCTGTTTGAGCTACTATAACAAAATATCACAGACTGTATAGTTGATAAGCAACGAAAATATGTTGCTTTGTCTTGCTTATCACAACAACTGGAATTGTGATGTCAGGATGGAGAACTGGCTGGGCAAGTGCTCTCTTCCAGGTCACAGAATGCTGATTGTACCTTTATGAGGCTATGGGGTCCAGAAAACTCACTGAAGACTCTTAATAAGAACAGTTAGTCCTAGATCCATTCATGAGAGTTTCATCCTCATGATCTACTCACCTCTCAAACTTTGCCCCTTCAGATGCCATCAACATTGGAGATTTTAATTCCAATATACAAATTTCGGAGGAACTTAAGTGTTTCAACTTTCTTTTCACTAAACCTCTGTTACTCTTCACTGATTTCATACCCTTTATTTCTCACTGTACAAGAAGCAAAATCAGGAAACCTCAAGTTGGTCGCATTTGCTATTAATTTATTATATAGCCATAGGTAAGTTACCTTACTTCTTCATGCCTTTATTTCCTCATCTGTATCTTTTGTATTACAACTACTCCTAAAACATACCATTTAGCTCAAAAATTCTAAGCTTTTATAACAGGAAGAAGTGAAAGGAAATTGTGAAATCATAAATTACATAAACTTGAGCATATGAACATTTTAAATTCCCTGTTTTTACTGTTAAGTAAAGTAATGATGCTCTATAATATATGCAAGCCACCTACTCCCCTGAAATTGGTAAAAATATTTTTTAAATTGTCTAAAGGATTTGTCAATGCCCAGTGTTATTGTTTCTTGAATTCAGTAATTTGGGAAGCATTTTCTACATCTTTACTCATCACATTTCTACATGTCCTCTTCTCTAAGTGGAACAATTGCATTAAAATGGTCATAAAACTATAGTTATCCTCCTCTCTTCACTAAAAATACAATCACAAAATTTTCAAATGCTCATATTCATTTTCTTCCCTTTCAATGAAGAAAGTACACCTCTTCAGTATTCTCTGCAAAAGTGATATTAGGTCTCTATAAAAATCTTAACAGAAAAATTAGATGCACAATAGACACCTGCTAAACTAAACATCTGATTCCTTATTTGAAAAAATTCAGTTGCTGTACACTTGTACATCTTCCAAAGAAAAACTTTCAGTTTTGTTTTTTTCTTCTATTTTCTTCTTTTCATTCAATATGTGCATGAGAAGAGAAAAGGAAAATATTTTCCAGAGAATTAAACTAATACTATAATAAATAATTAAACCAAGTAATATAATGATTATATACACATACTAAAAGAATTTTAATTGATTAAGGTCCAAGAATCTTTTACCAATTTATGTGTTCTAAGTCAAATTAAATCTGACATGAAACCAAATTAGTCAAAACAGATAAGAAATGCAATGTTGTTTTGTTTTGTAAAATTCTAACCCTCTTGAAAATAATTCAGAATTCCCAGAGGTTGCCATATTCCAGAATAGTCCATTCAGGTCCTCTGGTCTTAATATTGAGGGCAATATATTTATTGCCCAAATATTTGTGTGGCGGTGTTTTTTGTTGGCAGAACTGTCAATTTTTACATAGAAATTTCTAATAAATTAGAAGCCTTCTCATTCCCAGACTTGTTAATATTCATTTTTGTTATTAGAATCCACCATTTTTTCTTTATTAGAGTAGAAAAGGATGTTTCCCAAGAAGTGTTTTGGAGACCCAACAGCCCCTGACTAGGCTGACAGTGTCCTGATAGCCTTCAGGGCAGCAATCAATGAGGCTCCAGGGACTGTGTTGTGCTGGGGATTGAACCAGGGTTGGCTGCAATCAAGACCTGTGTCTTAACTCCTCTACTAGCTCTCCAGTAGCCTACCATCTTTTTTGTGTGATTAAGAATAGGATACCTGGCTATTTAACCAGTGGGATCTATTCTCACCATCATACTACTCACTTCCTAGTTGGGGAAAAAGTTAAAAGATATATTTATTGGGCCTGGTAATGTCACTCAGTGGTAGAAGTTATGCCTTGCATATGTGAGGAACTGAGTTCTATAATCTCTGGTACCAAAAAAATTATCTAATAATCAAATTTGACAACATCTAAACTTTAAAATACCAGCCCCAAACAGGGAAGGTTGATATTCTACCTTTTCCCCAGAACCCATTGTATTAAGTTACCTTTATAGCTCTCTATGCAAACTAATGTCCTCAAGTCTAAAGGGATCGTCTATAACCAGAACTTCCTAGGCTTGGAAAACAAATACTGGAAAAGATTACCAGATATGTAGAAACTTTAGCTTTGAGCCAAAAAAGGACAAATAAGACCTAGGATAGGGTATAGTTATAGAACACATGCATGTGTGATGCCCTTGGCTTTATCTCTGGCAGCAAGTACACACACACACACACACACACACACATATGTGCACACAGCAGATCAAAGGTACCAATAGCACTGTAGCACTGTCATCACATTGTTCATTGATTTGGTCGAGCGGGCACCAGTAATGTCTCCATTGTGAGACTTCTTGTTACTGTTTTTGGCATGTTGAAAACGCCATGGGCAGCTTGCAGGGCTGTGCCGTGCGGGTGGGATATTCTTCATAGCTTGGCAGGCTCTTTGAGAGGGACAGAGGAATCAAAGCCGGGTCGGCCATGTGCAAGGCAAATGCCCTACCCTCTATGCTATCACTCCAGTCCAATCCAGTCTAATTTAAACAAGGACTGGCCACATTTGCCTGAAAGGAATAAATATCACTACTGCTAATATTTAATACAGCATAATTAATAAAAAGAGCTATCATATCCAGATTCAAATCTCCACCCTACTTAGTATGTGACTTTGGGTTACCAACTTAAAATCTCTATGCATCCTTTATTTATAAAGTGAAGACATTTTAGTACTGGTACAAAAAACATTGGCCCCAAATTGAGTAGCTTATGTAGTTTTCCCCAACAAGACTTCTACCTAAACTAATTTCAGATTTCAGCTTCTCCCAAAACTGAAATTCTAAACCAGTCAGCTTGAAATGTCCTGGTTTTCTTTGGTGAGTCAATCTGCATGATAAACATAAACCCTCACTCCCACCTTCACCTGGGGGAATGTGGTTTGGCTTGAAATAATCTTTCTTTTCTAATGCCACTAACCCTGTCCCCTGTGTAACTCTTCTTTATAGTGTTTTCTTTTTCTAAACGGGAAGCTACTTGATTAATGAATCTTTTCAGTAAAGCCAATTAAATCTCTACATTTATTCTGCCGAATTCTGGTTTTCACAAGTACTGAATTTACAGAGTTGCTATGAAGGTTAGATGAGTTATTGGGAAAGGCTTTAGGAAGTTGTCAGGTACCTGGTGAGCACTATGTTCATGTTTCTTATTATTAATCACACTTGTCAGTCTAGAAAGCCTGCCCTTTCTGAACTCAATAGCTCTCAATTTCTACTGTAGGATTTAGCAACATGATCTTCAGAACCAAGGGTTTAAGTGTTGACCTTAACAACTGTTTGACCTTCAGGAAGTCATGTACTTTTTTAGTTTAATTGTCTGGAAAATAGAGCTATTAGTATCTACTCATGATGAAGTAAGCAGTCAAGGAAGGAGTTCCCCAGTGAAGAATTTTAGAAAACAAAACAAAAAATTAAGATGGAATTGATTGGGATGAAAGGAGAACAGGCAAAAATTCGATTAAAAATATGGCTTGCAGAAAGAGTTACCAGTATGGGATGGCAAGGGGATAGGCTGCCTGTTTTTCAGTACGGTGAAAAGAGCAAGGAGACTAGATGTGGGATCTCACAGTATACTGTGTTAAAAGATGATAGAATTTATGACTATGGGTAGAAGCCACAATAGCAAACTCCCAAAGGCAAGATGGGCTAGAGACAAGGGACTGATAAGTCTAAGCATCCCCAGAGGGTCTTAATTCCTTTAGGTAACATAGTAAACTATCTGAACATAACCTGCTATTAATCATTCCCTGGTTACAGCCAAAATATTCTATTTCCTGCTTACCCTAGATAATTGCATTTTGTATTGTGAAAATGGAACTAATAAAAGTAATGCGCAGGGGGCTTTTGAGGTTGCCTTGGCCCTTGAGAAATAGGGACCACTAAGCTTCTCTTTATGCAGATATTCTGTTATAAAAGCAACTTTTCCCTTCCTTTATCCAGTTTCAGTGAACTGCTGGCCAGGGATCTAGCAACTAGAGGTAGAGGTTTCTGCTGTCAGAGCAGCTGGGAAAAGACATTTAACTTGTACTCCACTCTGAAATCACCTGTATTCTGACTGAGTGCATAATCTCTCTTATTTTATAGAAATCTACCATGGAATTGTATGTGTCTTTCTTTAAGGCATGAATTTCCTTTAACTTGGCTTTCTGTCTCTATCTCTCAAGAATTATTTTAGGATTAGTATCCTCCCATAATAAAATGATCTTACTTGTCTTCTGAAGGTGTTTTTTCTTTCTTTCTTTTTTTTCTCCTGTAGAAAAAGGCAGGTAGGGCATTTGCCTTGCACTTGGCCAACCTGGATTCGATTCCTCTGCCCCTCTTGGAGAGCCTGGAAGCTACCAAGAGTATCTCGCCCGGACAGCAGAGCCTGCCAAGCTACCCATGGCATATTCGATAGGCCCAAAGCAGTAACAACAAGTATCACAATGGAGATGTTACTGGTACCTGCTTGAGCAAATTGATGAGTAATGGGATGACAGTGATACAGTAGAAAAAAGCAGAGTCTGAGGGAATGGTGGTAGGGTTGGTGGTAGAATTGGTGTTGAAATATTGAATGCCTGTACCAAATCACTATGAACAGATTTGTAAAACCACAGTGTTTAAAAAAGTATAAGGGGAAAATAATTAAAAAAATAAAAAGAAAAAGTGGAAAAGCAGAGTCTTAACCCAAGTAGATATTGGAATTGATAATTTTTTCCCTGTGAGGATCTTAAGCTCACTCCAGCCTGAGAACCAGAGCTTCCCTAAAGGTCCATTGGTAGGACCATATTTCCACACTCTGCTGATATGGATCTCAGGGGCAGCTTGACTGTTGGCTTTGTGGGTTTGGCAGGACCAGAGTTTTCACACCATCTAGAAGCACTTGCAAATTATATTCTTACAAGTGTTGACCACCGTGGATATTCACCCAACCTCCAACAAAGCGTAGGTGCAAATACTTTTTGAAAATAATGTCTGTGAATATATTAGCAGTAGATTTTTAAAAACATTTGTCTTGATTCTTCAGGGGAATGTATTTCCTGCTCTAGTTGCATGCTATCCAACTTTTATCATTTCGTTGTCAAAGAATACCCTATTTCTTCTGGATCTCTGATCTCATTTTCCTGACCAAAGGTCAGACAAAAATTCAGAGATAGACACACAACTATGTATAAATCTTTATTAAAGATAGTTAACTCAGCCAGGGCTGAAAAACAGACCCATGTTAGCTTTCCATTGGCTGTGCCCGTCATCAGAGATACACCATCTGTTGGCCAGATCTGGCAGCAAGATTCAACCCGCAAGCTCTGTTCATTTTTTTATGAAGTGGCGGTATATTGAGCGTTAATTCTTGCCATGGATACTCTATCTTAAGCCAAGCAGCCAGGCTGCCTGAATGGAAGCAGATGAATTGGGCTTAGCCTGAAGGAGTCATCAGAAGGGCCCCCAGGTTGCCTGGGAGGATACATCTGGTACCCTTGTTGGGCCAAGTCTAACACATGGACCTGTTAGCAATATTAATGACTGTCCTCAAATAGGCCCAGCCAAATGTCATTTCTGTTCTGCATTCTTCCAATTCTGTGTAGCAAGGTTGAATAAGGGGATAAGCAATGTGCTTTTGATGGCATCAGTATCATACTTTGAGGAATCAAGATAAGCTCAACTCACATCTGTTTGTTTTTCAGTCAATATACAGGTCCAACTTGGGCCTCACAGTTTGTTAAGTTCCATAAGAACAGTTTGAAGACTCGGAAATTTCATCTAGTTGGGGAAGCCAGAGTTATATTCACTCACTGAACAAAGAATTCTTACATATTGACTTAATAATCAGCCATTAATTAACACATAGTTATCAAAAAGCGAACATGTACTAAACATTGGTAATAAGTAAAGAAAATAGAGAGAACAAGAAAAACTGAGCAGCAGAAATAATCCCAAAACAATTTACAGGGGAGGAAGAGATTGAGCATGAACCTAGAAATGGATGGCCTGGTATGCTAATGTTATTCCTGAATTGTCCTCCTTAAGTACCCCAGCCCAGTAATACAAACCATTACTGGGAGAAAAGTAAATAGCTTCTCTGGTGGTCTATTTTCCTTCTTAATACTTTTTTCAGGCTCCCTACTGGCTGTTGTTGGAATTGAGATTAAATCTAAACTAATGTTTGGAGGTCCTGGTGTTAAGACTAGAGGTAAAGGCTATGTTCTTTCTCTTTGAACTTCTGGGAAGAATTTTCTTTCTCTTCAATGTGTTCTCATTTGATTGGCTTTGGTAAATAAAATTTAAATGCAAATAATATCCCTGTATTACTTCTCGATAGGAGCATGTGGTCCCCTAAAACTCAGCTTCCACAATCATACCAAAATGTGCTGAAACAGAATTTCCACCAGTTTCTTCCCAAGTGATTAACGGGGCTAGGCAGTTTGTACCAGGCATTTGCATGTGTGAGGAATACATTTTTAATGTGCTGTGCCACAGAGATTTGGGAGCTGTTTGTTACCGAGACAAAGTTTGCCTCATCTTGCCCAACTTGGAAGCATAAGAAAAACACCAATTATAGGAACCAGTCTAATGAAGAACAGAAAAAAGAAGTCTACCTTCCAATAAAGATGAAGGAATCCTCAGAATTCCCATAAAAAATTATCTTCTCTACCATGTGGTACAAATATTTAGTAATCTCCACTTCCTGTATTTCCTTCAACTTTAGGGAAAATAAGCAAAATACTTCCTGTTAGAATGCAAATCTGATCCCCTACAGCTGCTAATTAGGCAGTCACATAAACTGGTTTTGCCAGCTGAGTTTCTTTCTAGCTCAGTGGTTCTTATCCTCTGCTTTTATAGAAGCCCAGTGGCCCAAAGCTACAATCAGTTTCTCCGCTACTCTCTTCAACATTCAATATTAAAAAAAGTTAGTGAAAATAATTTTCTTAATTAAAAAAAATTTATGAATTGCATTTTATTCTTTGTTACTTGTTACAGTTTATTCTAGTATTCACCTAGTTCTGTTTATGCTTATCTTTAAAACACTGCTTGCATTCTGACATTTCTTATACGGTCATGGAAAGAACATGATCTTTAGGTCATTTGTGACCCTAATCACCATCAGAGACATTAAAAATTCGTTCTTTTCTGTTTTTTATTCAGGAGTTCACAACCCTGACTCTTTCTGTCCCTAGAGAAGGTTGTTAAACAGGGAAATTTTCAGGAGGAAACAAAGTCTTGCCAGGAAATTATAACATAAAAATACCAGAACCAACCCACAGAGAAGCTGTGACTTACAGGTTTAAGTCATCTACCTACACAGAAGGCATTTGCACAGTAGGAGGAGGTGGAAAGAAAAGGAAAAGAAATGGGACCTGCGGGACCTGCATTCTGTAACTAAAATAGTTATGGGTTCTGTCAGAATCGGGTAGAATACTTAGTGTCAGGTAGGAAGGAGTTAACCCGTATCACAAGCTTCACTATCAAGAGAGAGAGAGTGTGGAAAGGACTTTATAAAATTAAACTGTTACAGGAAATCTAGTCTCAGAAAGATAACAGTGTAAACCAAAAGTTAATTTCATTGTTGCTTCAGTAAATTTCTGCAAGTCATTTTTTTCCCAGGAAAATTATTTGCATATCAGCTCTCCTTTCCAACATAGTAGGTCCTTAAACTTACTTCAAGACCCCACCCCATTGAGTTAACAATTCTGTCTTTATCTCATAAACCACATGTTGTAAGAATCAATCCTCTGACCTGAAATATCTGCATTATACCACTTGAGCCAAGAGCCCAAAACTCTATAAATATTTCTATGAAACACTACTAAGGTCTTGTTAAGATATTATTTCCCCTTCTATTACCAACTTAGTAAAATATGGTAGATAAGGATTATATGTCCATTCAAGTCATATATCATCTTCCTTTTTAGTAACAGAAAAGCTGTCTATTTGAATATTTGCCAAGATGACAAAATGCATTCTAAATAGCACATTTATTTTCTCTCACATATTTGTTTATGCTTGCTAATTAACTAGTCCAGTACCAACTGCACAGGGAATCTGATGGTACATTTGAACAAATTAAAAGGAAACAAATGTCTATGTTTTGGCCAAGGAACCCACTTTGTAAAATGAGTCTACATTGCATCTTTTCCCAAGGGAAATTCAAACAGTTCTTATAGAGATGTGTATCTTGACCAAATGTGAATTCTATAGCCTGGTATGTTGGTACTCTCTGCTTAAATGATCATTTCCAGTTTCATCAGTATCAAAGTGATACTTTTCTGTCAATTATGATATTCTCACAAAACACAAAGATGAGTGTGGTGTATTTGGACTTTGTCAATGACAGTTAAAACACTTTTGTTTAAAAGTGAAAACTCTACGTTTTGGGTTTTAAAATCTATTTTCAAATTAAGTAGCTCACACATGTAGTGAGCATATCTCATACTCTAACAGATAGCAAATCTACCTTCCAATTCCCTCCTTGCATTGTAATAAAGTCAGCATTATTACAGACCCACTTCCAGGAGACACAGCACTGCTGTCTACAAAAGGTGAGGGAAGAAATATATCTTCAAAAGCATCAACAAATGCATAACACTTATCTACCATGTGTAGCAAACATGTTAAGATGCATATATATGTGGTAACTCATGAATCTTCATAAAAGCCTATGAATTAGGCACTGTCATTATGCTCATTTTAAAATTTAATAATATGGAATCAAAGAAAGTTTAAATAAATTGTTCAATGACAGCAATTAGAAAATGGGGTAATTGTAATGCAATATCTATTTATTGCTTATACAAACTGTGTGCCTGCTCATAAGCTCCACTATGGCCTCAAATTAACATATGCCAAATGACCTTATTAAACAAATGTAAATAACTACATTCAGATTGCTGGACCATTTTTCCTTCAGAGGTAGGAAAAGGCATGACTTATGGCACATTGTGTAACCAGAGATATTTCTATTACAAATACAAAGGTAGCCTATCTACAAGCAATTAAAGTGCCCACTTCCAGTGAAATCTATCTATCTATCTATCTATCTATCTATCTATCTATCTATCTATCTATCTATCTATCTATAATCTATCTAATATGGGCTTCTTTATGAGCATGAGACTAAGGGGAATATCTGCTACTCATATGTCTTTTCTGATCCTGTGGGTTCCCAGATTTATCAAGATCAGAATCATCTTCCAACATTTTCTCCCTATGAAGGCTAGATACCCGTTGGTATCTGTGTCTCTGTGTCTCTGTCTCTCCATCTCTCTTTTCCTTGTCTCTGTTTCTCTGTTTATCTCCCCCCACCTCTCTCTCTCTCTCTCTCTCTCTCTCTCTCTCTCTCTCTCTCTCTCTCTCTCTCTCACACACACACACACACACACACACACATACACACATACTTCATTTCCAAAAGGATAAGCTTAGTGGTATTCAAGTTTTGTTTCATGTACCATAATATCAGCTCATTCATTTTACTTATATTGGGTTACTTGTCCACTGGCACAGTAAAACTGAAAGAAATTTATCTTGTATGTGAGATTGTAGTGAAGAACAAATATCTTTATGATTAAAATGAGATTTTTTTGACTGAAAATATTTTCCAAGTGGCTTTGATAATTATCGAAAGGGTTGGAAGTTCATTTACTTTTAATGTACACCTATTTGAACTAATAAATCATAACACTGCACAACTGGGTTCTCATCCTCCCCCAACACCCCAACTTAATTTGCAAAATACAATGCATGCTTCATCTGTGCATGAATGAGTCTGTTTAATTGGCAAGATGTCATGATTTCTTGTAATTATGGATTTTTAACTATGTGAAAAAAGACAAATGGTAAATTATAGTAATATCATTTGTCATTTGGTGTAGGGATAGTCTGAATTATAAGTGCTGTGTGCACTAATGCATCTGTTATTTCCCCATGACAAATAGGATGATCAAACCTTTAATAGATTGTACTCTTCTCTTGACAGGTTTCTTTATTCTTTTAATTTTTTAGTGTGCTTAGAAAAGCCCTTTCTAGCCTTTATGGCAGAAATGCAGAACCAAGATTGAAAACAAACTAGGTTTTCTCTGGAAAGCAGACCAAAGTAAAGTTACCATTCTGGTTGTGTCATGGAATGTTTATATAAGCAATTGGTGGTAAGTCTAGGAAATTCAAATACCTATTTACTTAACACCATTTCTCCACTAGGTATGCTATATTATCCTTGTTATTTTTAGGAAAATAAAGGATTAGCGTCATGTTAATGGACTTCATACAAAGTTAAGGAGTAAAGATACAAAGCTTATTGACAACTTTGCAATCAATCACAAGTTCTTTCATCTGGGTTAAGTCTACTTCTGTGTCCACTGAGAATTGTATGTTTTTATTATTGGTTTTAATTGTGCATTGCAAAAACGTATCAAAATTAAAATACCCCAAACAAAAACAAAGCATATAAATATCACCTCAAAATAGTCTGGGAAGGCATATGGCTAATAAATCACAGTATCACTTTGATTCCCATCTTCCCCACATGCCCTGAATTAATTTGCAAAATTCAATGGTAGAAGTTTCATCTGTGAATGAAGAAAAATGGAGGTAGAAAAACAATAAGGGGCACTTTGATCTGCTATGACTGGAGCAATAGCACAGCGGGCAGGGCATTTGCCTTGCACGCGGCCAACCTGGGTTCAATTCCTCCATCCTTCTCAGAGAGCTACAGTGCTTGATCTGACAGTGCTACAGTGCTTGATCTGCTATATCTTATTTCTTCTATTAAAATGGGAGAGGAGGGATTAGGTATAAAACTCCATGGTATAGCGTATGCTGCGGATATATGAGACTCTAGGTTTTATCCCTATGGTACAGTGTCCTTACAAGATAATAATTAAAAAGGAATTGAAACAAATAGAGTGGAGAAATGGAAGTATATTTTTATACTTGAGTAAACATATTTAAATAAAATATTAAATTTGCACTGAATATTTCTTTCGTTTCTTCTGATCTTTTTACTCATTGCCTGTTGTAACTTAGTGGGATTGCTATTTCTTTGAGATGAGCAGTGACGAGGTTATGTGACTCGCTTAAATCATCGATAATGAGTTTGCCTTACAGAAGTGAGATGATTCTATCAAGCAAGATTAACTCTATGTGAAAGTTGGGGCTGGAGTGATAGCACATTCCAGTATGCTATCACTGGGTGTTTGCCTTGCAAAAGAGTGGCGTGGAACATCTTCAAAAGTGTCAAAGAAGCTGTTAAGAGGACGAAGAACCTCCGGCTCAGAAAACCTCACATCTTTTCGACTCCACTGTTCTTCCTTCACTAACATAAGCCTCAGAAATGTGGGCCCTATGAAAACAGGATGAGAACACTATTTGGATCTCCCAAAGAGGAATCGAAAGAGCTATGCCTGGAGTATCACGTTGCACTCAAGTGAGAGAAGAAATCTGGAGTTCCAACCTCCATCGATAATCGAAGATCAGGGACGCTCCTTCGTTTGCCAAGGCATTGAAAATCAGATGATCCGGACATGTAATATGATTTGGAGACAGCTGCTGGACTAGAGCTGTTCTGGACTGGATTCCACAGAACGTCAAAAGACCGCATGGCCGCCCACCTATGAGATGGTCGGACTTCTTTGTCAAGACCTAGAATGAACGGTTTGAGGCTCTTCATGTTGCTTGAGCGAGCAGACACCATTGAGCTACACTAGTATATAACAGGGACAAACAGAAACGTTACTGGCTTCCACTCGAGCAAATTGATGAGCAACAGGGCGACAGGTGGTATAGGTGAAGTAAGGTTAAGTTTATAGCTGAAAGGTGTGAGAAAAGGAAAAGAAAAACTGTCTATGTGCCACTGTCTATGGAAGATCATTCAGTGAGAAGAGTAAATGTTTTGGAATTAGAACAAATGTCATTAAGAAAATATAATTTTAAAATTGAAATATTATCTTTTAACCATATTTTACTTGAGGATGTAATTTATAAATACAGCACCATTTTAGCAAAAATCAAATTTAATAGGCAAATTTTACCCATTATACTGTTATGTATCTTTTCTTCTATTTTTTTTTTTTTTTTGCTTTTTGGGTCACATTTGGTGATGCACAGGGATTACTCCTGGATTTGCCCTCAGGAATTACTCCTGATGATGCTTAGGGGACCATATGGGATGCTGGGAATTGAACCCGGGTCGGTCGTGTGCAAAGCAAATGCCCTATCCGCCGAACTCGTGCTCTAGCTCCTGTTATCTATCTTTTCAAAACTTATATTTACATCTATAAGATTATGTTTTCAAAATGCAATGTGGTATCTTGCATCTGACCCGGAACACAGGAAGGGTCAGAATGTAGTGAACAGTGAAATCTGAGTTGAAGTTTCATTGACAACAATAATCCTGTGTTGCTTTCATAAATATATCACAACAACATAATTTTTCTAATGGAAATTAGATGAAGGATACTTGGAAACCTTGTGATTAGCTTTCTAAGTTTTCTCCAAACCTAAAAAACTCCAAATTGAAATGTTGGCTAAATACTTCTATCTTAAGAATGAGATCTTTAGTTAAATGTTCAATAAATAAGTCTGAACTTGAGAACTTTCTTCCCTTCAAATTTGCTCTTGAAAATTTTGGTGTTTGGGGGGTATAATTCTTACCTGATACATTTACTTGACTACTTATGATAGTCCAGTTCCTTATTTTAAAAAATGTATATGTGTTTCTCAAATGCATTGATTATGAGTGTAGTCTGATCTCGTTAAATTTCCTTTGTAGTTTCATTCCCTTGCCCTTTTCAGAGACTCTATACCTGTGTTATCTGTTCCTTCCACACATCATGGACATTTGGATCATCTCCTTATGAAGTCTCCCCAACAGACAACGCTTTTTTCCTTCCTTGACTATGCACTTCTTATTCTTGCTGTCTGTAACTATTTTCACTTGGCCCAGGGTCTGACACATAACTAGAGCTTCAGAAATTTACAGACTTGACCTTAAGGCAAAACAAGTCCATACCTGGTTTGTAATGTACTACATTCCTTGCACATGCATCTTATAAAAATGGGAATTGGCTATATTTTAATTCACTGTTGTTTTGTTTAGTAAATTCAGGGATTTTATTAAGCAATATGTTATATTAATTTCCAAAGTAATTTCATGTGACTTGTTTTAAACGAAGTTATAGCTTTTGTACAGCACTCATTTTGAGAAGCTTACATTTTTTTAAAGGTCTCACTATCTGGATATTTTAGGTTTTCAAAATTATATATATATATACACACATATACATATCATACATACATATATATGTATATATTGCTTTTCAAAAAACAATTTTATGTACTTTTGATACAAAGTATAAAATTAGGAAATGAATACTTCATACATTGTTCATATTGTTATTCTTGTCTAGTATCAATAACTAACTTATACACTCAATGCACAATAACATTAGTTAACACCTGTTTTTTTTTCCAGGATATAGCAGTGGAAACGGATAAGCCTGATGGACTCTTCTGCCTGAGCTCACCTTCTAATGTGAGTCTGAAGAAAAAAGTGATAGGTTGGGTTTCCATCAACTAATGCTACTGGGTGGTTATTTGGAAGTATAATTGGAACTCAGAATTGGAAGTATAATTTGCTTTAAAGGACACAAATGAATTGGGTTTCTGAGGAATTGGGAACTGATATTCCAGGCAGAGGGAGCAACCATTGCAAAGTCTCTGGGACAGGAAGCAGTTGAAAGAGAGCTAAAGGATCAGAATAAAGTCCTAAGCGCTGCCAATCAAGAGAAGCATACAGACTGGGGTAGGAGCAGTCACCAGACTGCTTTGTTTGCTTAGACTACGTAAGCAGAAGTTCTTGATCTTCATCATGACATATTCTATGGAAGGATTGAGAGTAAAATGTTTCCAATTTTCCGAGGAACCCAGGGTTAAATTAATTCAAAGATTAGTTAACTACGATATACTTCGCATTTGAGAAATGATCTTACATATACGCTAAGAGGTTTGTGAGTACAAAAAAAAATGGTATTCAAACCAAAGGGATACCAACTTGTTGTAACTTCAACATGACTATGTGTGTGGCTTTCACTCTTTCCCATCACTGGAATATTATTTGGAACCTTCTATTAAACAAAAGAACAAAAGTGGTCTATTCAACTTCCCTCAAGCTCTGGAGCTGAATACCTAAAATATGAGCAATTCTAGCATAAGGACATTGGCAACATTTTGTAAAACAATTTTCAAAGTTCACAAAACATGAGAATTTCTGGACAAAACAGATCATTCCTATTAAGTTGGGTAGCACTCTTTTAAAAATTTTAAACTTGCAAGTTTTTTGCCAAGTAAAATCACCATGTCTGAGAAACACTCAGGAGATTTCTTACTTCTACTGTGCATTTCAATTTCTGTCCCTGTTGCTTAATGAACCATCCTGACTGTACTCACCTGTTCAGGAGAAACTTCTCACCCACAGTACGTTCTGCCTGTATCTGCACCACAGCATGACCTGCACAACACCATTCCTCAGGGCACTTGTAGTGCTGAGAAACTTGGTAATTTTCTCTGGTCACTGACATCTTTGTGTGTGTCTGTGCTGGGGTAGGGTAGATGTGGGGGTAGAGGAGTGGAGGGTAGGGGCTTGGGATACAAGGGATCTAGTAAATGGTGCTAAGGAGGCCTGGCGTTGGGGGAGGCTCACTTGTCATTCTTTACAAATTGGCTAAAGTTTAGTGCAGGAGCCTGAATATGTGATATCTCTCAGGTCCTTGGTGTTAAGAATCTTCTGGGCCAAATTGGTGGAACTTGATCATGAAACTCCAAAGATCAAACCCAGGTCAGGTTTGTAGTTTGCAAGAACCCTAACCGCTGTACTAACTTCTCACTCTGGTTCACCTCTTACCTCTTCTCTCTCTCCTTTCCTGCTAGTTACTGCTACCTGACCTTTATTTTTTAAAGATTGAATATCAGTGATTTTCAAATTGGCCACACATACCCTATGAGCACAATATATTTTTCAGGGACCATGGATGGCTTTAAGAAAATACATGTCTAGATTTTCTACTTCAGCCTTTGTTTTCTAATATTATTCTTCCCTCCCCTCCACACACACTTTATATGAACACTGTGATTTATGAAGTTGTTCATAATGATTTGTTGCAGACAAGCAATATTCCAACACCAACCCCACCACCACTATCACCTTCCTTCCATGATTGTCTCTGCTTTTTCCAACCAGCTCTCAAGCTTGCCCTTGTAGCTGGCCCACAAAACTTTATTTTATATCGCTTGTTATCACTGAATGACTAACAAACGAAATGCTCAAAACAAATATTTCCATAGAAAAAATATGTGAAAATTGTTGTTTCTCACCATAGGGACATTAAATCTTTGTCTGAGGTTTTACTAAGCTGTTGTTGCAAAGTTAAAACTCTGGTGTTATTGGTTTTGCTAGCAGAGATTGGTGGGCTTTGACATTACACTCCCATCCAATCTGGTGTGACACTACTGGGATATCAATATTGTAGAGTTTGGAGATCTCGCTCCAGAAAATCCAGAATACTTAACTGGACACTCTGGCCAGAGGCATGGCAGCAGTTTTGGGGCATGAATGTGGCTACCTGGACTTCAAGAGGGTGGGGACTTGGACCAGGCCCTCCCAAGATCGCCCCAGAGGTCTCAGCTGGGAACTCGTATCTAAGCAATTTCTGCTGCTAGTTGTTCTCTTTCAAGATTTATTCTCTAAGATTATTCTGCCAGAGAATCCATCTGCCAGGTTTTTTCTCCATTCCCCTTTCTTAATTGCTTTTTCATTGCTGAGGAGAGGCAAAAAGTCAACCTCTTTCAACTATCTGGAATTTATTGATGTGTTATGACCTAGTGCTATGACTCCTAGGTACTGATTCAAAAGACAATTTAAGACTGATTCATTTTCTAGGACACGAATTTTATTTCAGCAAAGTGAGAAACATTCAGGGAAAGCAACATAGTATAGTTAGTAAGTTAACATCTTAGAATTAAAGCTCAGCAGTGACAAATTTGCTCAGGGAAAATATTAGTGAGCTTATTTAAATTTTTAAATAAAGCTAGACTCAAAAATTTAACCAAGGAATAGAATTTCCTACAAATTGAATCAACTAAATCTCTATACTCAAATATTTATATATAATATGTAATTCATATCACATAATATATCATTCCAATTTTAGTATATGTGCTGGAGTGATAGCACAGCAGGTAGGGCATTTGCCTTGCATGAGGGCGACCCAGGTTTGATTCCTCCAACCCTCTCGAAGAGCCCGGCAAGCTACCAAGAGTATCCCTCCCGCACAGCAGAGCCTGGCAAACTACCTGTGGCATATTCAATATGCCAAAAACAGTTGCAACAAGTCTCACAATGGAGACATAGCTGGTGGCCACTTGAGCAAATCAATGAACAATGGGACGATAGTGCTACCTTGCAATATATTATATAATATATAATATTATCATGCTAGAGATTGAAGTCAGGGACTCAAATATGCAAAAGTGTTAAGTATATTTAAATAAATTATTAAACATCTAATATGTATCTTTGGTAATTATTGGAATTATAATATCAATATTATGGTTTAAACTTGAATATAAGTAAGATACTTATATTTTATAATTATCACATGGGATTTAAGAGCAAAATAGAATGTCTGTTTCAGTCATTCATCCTGTTTTATATTGTTTCTGTAATTCTTTATGTATAGAGAACATTTCTTCAAAAGCCTTTATTTAAGTTAGAAATAATTTTTTAATTAAGTATTTAAAATATCATAATGTACTTGTCATTTGAAATATGATACATCTATCAGTTCTTTATGTAAATGAATTAATGTTTTTTTCTGTATTTTTTAATATTCTGGAATGATCTACTTTTTATAGACATTATACTTCAGGTATTCAGTGTGCATTTATGAGAACTCAAAGCCTTAGGGAATTAAGGTGTTGCATAAACTAGTAGATTATTAATAAGTTTCAAACTCTTTAGAATGATAATTAAGGGTTTACTCAGAGAAAGAAACCCAATTTGGGACAGGCACCTAGGAGATGGGGACATACATTTAATCCTTAACCTGAAGGAAAGGTTTCCTTAAAGTCCAGTTCCTTATGGATGAAAGGAAGTTCAGAATCAGAAATAGCCTCGCCCAAAGGGAAATTTTCTTGTAATATATGTCATGCAATATTTATATTCAAGTGTCAAAGGGAGAGTTGTGATGTAACTTGGGATTAGATCAATGTTACACTTGAGATGAAACATAGGCACTAGGAATCTGCTGTCTGCTGAGCTCTATCAAAGCCTTGTTACAGGGGTGGTGGCAAAACTCCCCTGCAGTTGGCAATGTGGCAGATGAATTCATGAACTCAGAAGTCTTGCAGAGAAGGACAAGAAACATAGTGCAATGATATGCCCCACCCCAACCCTTCCTTAAACTTTGGGACTAGGTATGCACAAAAGCAAGTTATACTAATAACTACAAAAAGTAACTTACAGAGGCAGACCAAGATATGAGCAGATAACGCTTTTTCCTCATTGGAAGAGATTTTGATAAGGGTAAAATGGAACCATTAAAGAGCTAATTAAGGTACTCTGTGAAGCAGAGACCAGAAAGGAGGAGTGGGGGCAGAAATTCAAAATAATTGAGTTTGATTTAAAATTCCAAAATATTGGGGCTGGAGTGATAGTACAGTGGGTTGGGCTCTCACCTTGTATGTGGCTGACCTCAGTTTGATCCTCAGCATCCTGTTTGTTCCCTGGAGTCTCCCAGAAGTGAAATCTGAGTGAAGAGCCAGGAATAAGTATTGCCAGCTATACTCCCGAACAAAAACAAAAACTGAAAAGCAAAAATAGTAATACCAATATTGTAACACTGTTTGTAGCACTCTTGTCCCATTGTTCATCGATTTGCTCAAGCGGCACCAGTAACGTCTCCATTGTGAGACTTGTTACTGTTTTTAGCATATCAGATACTCCATGGGGAGCTTGCCAGGCTCTGCTGTGCGGGCAGGATACTCTTGGTAGCTTGCCGGACTCTCCAAGGGGGATGGAGCATTTGAACTCGGGTCGGCTGCCTGCAAGGCAAACGCCCTACCTGCTGTGCTATTGGTCCAGTCCATATTATTGCAGATTTTTGTAATGTGTAAGGAATTAAAATTTATAAAACCAAAGGCATTTTGCAAAAGTATGAAGAGAGAATAAGTATTTAGCAGATGAGACACGGCGGCCGGGCTATGGGGTGGTGCAAACACAGGGGTCAGCAAACCACAGTCCTGGCACTCTGACCCTGCTGCCTGTTTTGGTATGGCTTAAGGAATTGTGAAGGATTTTAGAAACTTTGGATAATTGGGGAGAAACACTATTTTCTGACACATAAAGATGGTCTCAATTTCAGATTTTAATCTCCATAACTGATGTTTTACACAGGGTCATGTTTATTTGTGCGTGAATGCTTTACAGTAGCAATTGTTGAACAATTGTGACTTGATCATATGCCCCACAAAGTCTAAAATACTTGAGTCTTTACAGTAAAAGTATTTCAGGTATTTACCCAGAAAAATTTATTCTGGGCTTTGAATGTAATGAACCATCCTTATATCTCTGGAACAAATCAATCTTGATCACGGTGTATGATTCTTTCGATAATGCTGTTGGATTTGATTCACTAAGATCTTAGAATATTTGATTGATGTTCATCAAGAATATCCATCTGTTATTTTTTTATTAGTAATATCTCTGACTACTTGTCATATCTTTGACTGTAGTTTGGAAGAGCTTGAGGAGTGTAGGTCTTTGAAGGTTTGGCAGAACTCACTGGTGCTAGCATAAGTTGCATGTGTATTTTAATATTCATTGCAAGGATTGCAATACATCTTGACTAAACTCTAATTTGCAGACTATGCTGAGATGGAATTGATACCTTAATAACATTAATGTTTCTTAAAAACAAACATGTGACCTTTAGTCATTAGAGTTTTCATTTTTAAGTTTACATATTTCTGTTTTTTATAGATTTTATCCTTTTTCTTATTGTAGTATTAAACTCAAATACTAAATAATGTATTTTATTGTTAGCAATATATAAGGTATTCTATTTTACTTTCCCTTTCTTTTCTGTTATTCATGTTGAAAAACACATACATTTTGTTATATTTTTAACAGGTAATTTTACTGTATATGTTATATTAGCTTTAATATTTTATCAGTCATTTTATAAGGTCTTATAATCCGCACATGTATTGACCTTATTTCTATTTTCCAATTTCAATAATTATTTTCTACATTTGTATGTATCTTATGCTTATTTATTATCTGAAATATTTCTTCAGGTCTTATATTACACATAATTTTTGCAATGAGTTTTCTGTAAATATAATTTGTTAGATTTTTATTATTTTTTATTTATAGATATCTTAAGTTTGTGGATACATATTAACTTTGTCAGGTGTTTTTTGCTACCTATGTTGTGTTTTCTTTACTTTATTTCTTCATTCTGCTAATTTGATGTGATAAAATGATACTCCTCTAATTACTCCTTTGGTTCTGCATTCCCAATATAAACTTATGCAGGTGTGAAATTATGTTTTGTTTAATACACTTTTGGGTTGCATTTGTGATAAAAAAGAAAAACAGCCCACAGTTTTCAATCTCTTTGAATTTCATTATTTGACAGTGTTATAATAGTTTTGTTTAAAAATCTGGAAAATGCCCCTTTATTCTCTATTTCTGCTTGTACAAGTGACACATGCCTTCCTATAAGATCAGAGTATAGCCCACTGATCTTATAAGGTTTTAGGAACTGATAATAATCACTTTATTAAAAAATATAAATTTCCTAAAAACAAATTTCCAATGTCAAGTAAATCTTAAGGAAAACATGCTGGAAATTCAATCATTGGGGTTGAATAAATACTATAAGGGTTTAAGATAGATAAATGAAGCTAGACAGAAAAGTTGTTTTTTCAACTTTCAATAGAACTCTAGTTTTGTTCCAAGTTGATTTAAAAATGCATTTTTTATTAAAGGACTGATGTGAAAGACTTCCAAAAAGTAGAAAATGTTTTATGATTCCAACACTCATAGTTGAATTTTGGGGTATTATTTTTCCAGAATGCTTTTCTGCATTTGAAGTTGTGTTAAGCATACTATGAGATATCAAATGGTTATACTGGCTTTTAAAAAACATGATATAAAAACAGATTCTCACAAGAATTGATTTGGGGATATCTTTGTGGTCAGATATGTTAATTAGGAAACTTCTAAGATATGTTAATTAAGAAACCACTAGAACCCAGTGTGTTATAAATTACTCAATATGCTAAGAAAGGTACAGAAAGATTGGATGTAAAGAAATTCAGCAATTTAGGCTGGATAATAGTACATAGGTTGGCAGAGCCCGGCAAGCTACCCATGGCATACTCGAAATGCCAAAAACAGTAACAACGACGATCTTCATTCTCTTGACCCTGAAACAGTCCCCAATATGTCATTGGGCTACACTAGCATGTGGCAGGATGAATGGAGATGTTACTGGCACCTGCTTGAGTAAATTGGTGAACAACAGGATGACAGTGTTACAGTGATACAGTGACTAGTACATGGGTTAAGGCACTTGTCTTGCACGTGCCGAACCCAGTTGTATCCCTAACACCAAATGGTACACTGGACATTTCTAGGTTAAGTTCTGGAGGCCCCTGAATACTACTTCAGTGGTCCGAGAATTCCAAGCATGAGAGGACCCAAGAAGCCTTTTATCCTTGTGTCTTTTCATTGAACTGTGGACATAGTTGATGGAGAATTACTGTGAGAGGTTCTATGTCTCCTGGACACCATTTAGAAGAAACCTTCATACCCCCCCCAAAAATAATTTAGTCTTGAATTTATATTGCAGATTAGCTAATTAGGGTGTACAACCAAAAACCAAAAATAATTTCCAGAAAATAGTCTTTAATATTCCCAAGTAGGGTTGTTTAGTAACTCCTACCATGCTTTCTAACACGTTTCTTCTTCATTTTTTTTAAATCCTTAATTCTAAAATAACCTGAAGCTCTTAACTGATTTGGTCTTAAAACCTAAATTGACCTGAACTCATTTGGGAACAAATATGATCTGAGCAGATGTGAGGTTATTTTTAGTCTCTTGCACATTTAGTGTGAATATTCATAGATTACTTTAAGAAATGTACTTGCTTATTGAGAACTACCTTAAATGATGCATTATATGGCAGATACACATTTCTTAATTTTTATTCAAATTGAAACTTCCTGAATTCATAAACTTATCTGCAGAGTCTCTTGCCCGCATGCCTGGCTGTCTTCCCCGGGGCCCCTCTTAGAGGATGGGCCCCAGCTTCCCTCCCCACCCCGAGCAGAGCTTACCACCGGAACCTAGCTACAGCCATGCTCGAGGCCCCTCTCCACACGTTTGGACAGGCCTCACGCATGAAGGTACCAGCAGAGGAACCAAGGTGTGTAATCCCATCAACGGCCAACATCCAGAGACTTAAAAGCAAGCTCCCAGAAGAGAGGGATGCAGAGAGTCTCTTGCCCACACGCCAGGCTGTCTTCCCCGGGCCCTCTCTTAGAGGATGGGCTCCAGCTTCCCTCCCCACCCCGAGCAGAGCTCCCAGTGGTCAAAGACCACCGGAACCTAGCTACAGCTATGCTTGAGGCCCCTCTCCACACGTTTGGACAGGCCTCACACATGAAGGCAGAGGAACCCAAGTGTGTGTAATCCCATCAACAGCCAACATCAAGAGACTTAAAAGCAAGCTCCCAGAAGTGCGCTGCTTCTCCCTCTGGGAGAAACTGGCAAGCTTCTGAGTTTCCTGCCCAAAGGGGACAGCCTTGCAAGCTTCCCATGGTGTATTCATACGCTAAATCCAATAACAAGCTGGATCTCATTCCCCTGACCCTGAAAGAGCCTCCAGTTGGACATCATTGGGAGGGCAGAGTTGAGAGAGATGACTAAGATCTCAAGGAAAGGACGAATTGAGAGGTTTCTGAGCCCACTCGAGAAATCGATGATTAATGGGATTTCATGATCATGATCGTGATCTTGTCTTGAGATTTCAAATAATCTAACACTTTTTCCTATTATCATGTTTATTTCATGGAATTTCAGTACTTACTAGTCCTGCTTGAGAGATCTTTCACTTTTGTATACCCAATAGCTTTTGCATAATAGATGCACAATTAATCATTGTTCACTGCAACACTAGTCACAATAACCAAGATACAGAATCAATGTAAGTGCAAACTGATGGGTGGAGAAAAAATGTGGTATACATATTCAATGAAACACTGTCCAACTATGAAGAACAAAAGAAATCATACAATTTTCAATTATATAACTAGATCTTTAGATTACACTAAGTTCATAGAATGATAAATGAACTCAGAGCAATACCATACGATTCACTCATGAGAAAAAAAAGAATTAAAGGCAAAACCCCCATAAATTCAGAACTTTAGATTCTGAGTACAGGATGATTTTGACCTTATAGGTAGGTGGATAGAAAGGTGAGTGGAACTGGGAAAGCACCCTGACTAGTGGTATATGGAAGTGAGATATTTGATGCTGGGGGTGGTTTGTTGCATACCAATGTCAAGGCATGAACTTGCACGTCTGGAACGTATGCAGTGTTTTATATTTCCTCAATAAATATCTATAAAAACTGAAAAATATGTGTGAGGAAAACATGTTGTGTCCAGTAGAGGACTTGGGTACCAGACTCTGAATGGCTATCATAAGCAAATAAATCCTAACATCCCTTTGTGAGCCTTTAGATCCCTAAGGGTCATCTTTTGAAGACATCTGTCTTTTTGCTTCCATTACTTTGCTTACCCATTTTATATTCTTATATTGCCCACAATGGTAAAATCATTTGGTACTTTTCCTTCTGACTTAATCAATTCAGCATAACAATATTTTCCATGAATAACAAAATTTCATTGTTTATATAGCTAAATAGCATTCCATTGAAAAAATGTCCTACATTTTCTTTATCCTAACATCTATTGCATTGAGTTACACTAATAGACATTTTGAATCAGATTTTCTAATACACAATTAGTATTGTTTTTTAATTCCAGAGCTGGGGCTGGAGATGTGGCATCTGCCTCACTCTGTGTTTTGCTGTGTAAGACTCTGAGTTTCTTTCTTACTGGGTGTGGGCTGGGGTACCTCAAGTTTGATAATCACTAGGTGTGATCTCCACAGGAGCAGAAACAGCAGCTGCAAAAGCAACAAAGACAAGCCTGGGAAATTTCTTGTCATGTGAGTGAACATAGTCACAGCTTTGTTCTGAAAGAATAACCTTCTGGTTATTATTATCAACCCTGGACGAATGAACTGAACTGTAGAGTCACATAATATAAGAAAACTGCTCTCAAGATATTGATTACAACCTAGATGTGAGGTTGTAAGACTACAAGTGGTGTTAAAAATGAAGTAATGAGAAGATAAATTGAGATATTGGACATTGATAATAAGGCCCAGAAGAGGAAGAGATAGGAGATATAAATGTATACAGCATCAGATTAGGCCTGAAAGGAGAATGACATGAAATTAATAAGAATTAAAAATACCAGGAAAAAGAATAGGTTTTGAGAAGAGCAAAGCTATTTACATAGCATTTAAATTTAACTATTTGGAATTTGGGGACTAAAAACAATGAAACAATAGCTCTAAACATGAAGTTCCCACTAGAGATAAAAATTACACAGAATTCCCTTAACCCACACTATTTTTGGACATTTTTTTTCTTATTGTTTGTTTTGACTATTATTGTTTTAACTTATTCTTTGTGTATAACTTTGTTTTATAAGCAGAGCAAATGTATGTGTTTATATATCTTTTATTTTTTAGTATAAAGAGGTTTTCTTCTTCCCCATGATAATTATATATTATCACTTGGTATTATTTTACTCGGTACAGACAATTCTGTTTATTTACTTAATTTTTAATGAGGAACAAGTGTTTATTTAACAAAACTTGCTTTAGAAGTTTGAGGGAAAATATAAAGAGGAAAATATGTCTTTTCAAGAAAAGACACCAGCCTCTGCTTCTTCAGAATGGAAATAAGCAAGCACAGAAACGTAGAGACAAACAAGAAAAATGCACACTCAAGGGAGAAAACGAACTTGAGGAGCAAGCCCATGCTTTTAATTTTTATTTATTTATTTATTTATTTATTTATTTATTTGTTATCTTTCCCTACATATGGTATCTGGTTGAAACTAGTTTGATTTACCTATGGCTTTACTATTAGTGAGGGTCATTATTGCACTTTAGAATTTCATTTCAGAAATTAAATGCTTATAGGTTGATTTACTCTAGTTCCAATGAATTAACACTGACCAGTCTGGGTATGTGATGCCATTACTGGTACCGTATGCGATCTAGCATTGCTAGGCAGTAGCCCAATGTAGCTTAGAGATAGAAAGAAATTTTGCCTCTCAAACTTTTGACTTACCCTCCTCTCCCTTATTCTGGCTTTTAAGACCTTGTATATTAGTCTGTGCTCAAATTAATTTTAGGTACAGCAAAAATGAATGAAATGTGAGAGATGTTTTGGTTATGTTTAAAGACTCGTGCCACATTCTGCTGTGTTCAGGACTTCCTCTTGTCTCTGCATTCAGGGATCACTCCTGGATGTGCTTGTGTAATCAAAAAAGAAACCAGGTATGGGGAACTGAATCCAGGTTGGCCATGTTCAAGGCAATTGTCCTACACACGGTACTATCTCTCTGACTCCAATCACATATAGAGACCATGAGGAAAAAAATACACTATTGCTCTCATCACTGTCACTGTGTCACTGTCATCCTGTTGCTCATCCATTTACTTGAGCAGGCACCAGTAATGTCTCCATTGTGAGACTTTTTGTTACTGTTTTTGGCATATCAAATACGCCATGGGTGTGTTGCCAGTCTCTGTTCTGTACTATTCTCTGTTCTGTACTATTTTTCTCATATTGATAATAGTGAAAGAACTTGTATTAGGAAATAATGAAGAAAAAATGAAGAATGAGTGACGATAGTAATAAAAAAATTTTCTAGCAAGTTATCTGAGGTCACTTCACTAAGAAACCATAGAAAAAGAATGTACCTGATTAACTCCTTATCTGATGGGTATTGGAAAAATGGGCATCTTTTTTCCTTATTGTTTTTAATTTCTTTTTATTTTATTTTTGCAATGAGTCATCGTGAGATACACAGTTACAAAACCATTCACAATTGGGTTTCAGTCAAATACCCATCCTTTCACCAGTATACATTTCCCACCACCAATGACCCCAGCTTCCCTCCTGCCACCCTCCATACCTCCATCCCTAGCCTGCCTCTATGTAAGACACACACACACACTCTCTCTGTGTGTCTCTGTCTCTGTCTGTGTCTCTGTCTGTATCTCTGTCTCTGTCTGTGTCTCTGTCTCTCTCTGTCTCTCTGTCTCTCTCTGTCTCTCTGTCTCTCTCTGTCTCTGTCTCTGTCTCTGTCTCTGTCTCTCTCTCTCTCTCTCTCTCTCTCTCTCTCTCTCCCTTTCCTCCCCTCTCTCCTCTGGACACTATATTTGCTATACAGATACTGAGAGGTTGTCATGTTTGTTCCTTTACCTACTATCGGCACACAATTCTTTTATTTTTTAGATTCTTTTTTATTTTTTATTATTTTTTTTTAATTAGTGAGTCATCGGCACACAATTCTTATCCACAGTGATAATTTCCAAGTACCATTGTCAGCAGTTCCTTCTCTATCCCAACTGTCTACTCCCCCAGCACTTGAGGCAGGCTTTCAACCCTGATTATCCCCTTATCTGATGAGTATTGGAAAAATGTTTTTTCCCACTCCATGGGATGTCTCTGTTTCTTGGTCACCATTTCTTTTGAGGTGCAAAAACTTCCTGTTTAATATAGTTCCATTTGTTGATTTTTGCTTCTATTTGCTTGGTCAGTGGTGTTTCAACTTTAAAGATGTCTAGCTTCAATGTCATGGAGGTATTTCCCTATGTTTTCCTCCATGTACCTTATATATTCAGGGTAAGGGGAATGAAACCCGTCATTGTTACTGTATTTGTTCCATATGTCATTGTTCCATATGAATTTTAGGAGTATTTTATCTATTTCATTCCCCTTATCCTGAAAGAGTCTCCAATGTGGCACCACTGGAAAGAACAAGTAAAGAGATGCTGCTAAAATCTCAGGGTTAGGATGAATACAGATGTTACTTGGTGCCCTCTTGAGCAAATCAATGATCAATGGGATGACAGTGATACAGTGATACCTTATATATTCAGGTCTTATATTGAGATCTTTAGTCCATATGATCTGACTTCTTTTGTGCCTGTGATTAGAGAGAGATCTGAGTTGATTTTTATTTTTTGCTTGTAACTGCCTGGTTTTCCCAGCACCACTTGTTGAAGAGGCTTTCCTTGCTTTACTGCACATTTTTTGCTCCTTTATTAAAGATTAAGTGGCCATATATTTGAGGATCTCTGTCAGGATATACAATTCTATTTTATTGACTAGTAGGTCAGTTTTTATTCCAATGTCATGCTGCATTAATTATTACTGTTTTGTATTACAATTTGAAGTTAGGGAAGGTGATGTCTCCTATCTTTTTTTTCCAAACAAATGCTTTAGCTATTTGTGGGGGTTTATTGTTCTGTATGAATTTTAGGAGTATTTTATCTATTTCTTTGAGAAATGTCATGCATTTGATTTCTTTTTATTCCACATATGAGCCAAATAATCTGGTATATCTCTGTTTCTTTATGACTTCTTTCATTTTGCATAATTCTTTCCAGTTCCATTGAAGTCGTAAAACATGGAAATATTTAATTTTCATAGCTTATAGTATAATTTATGCATATAATTTTTGTTTAAAATGTATTTCTTAATGAGGTAATTTGGTTTACATCATTGTTTAAATTTCAGTCTTGAAAGTAAGTTACTATATAGTGTCTATTACCAAAGTGCCACCAGAGTTTCTTGGACCCTTGCCACTTTCTGCTGTTCTTGTATCCTAGCCTTCAAGGACACTAAGTTCTGAAGTTCAAAACTAGGGATTAGTTGCAGGGTAGTTTTGTCTATTCCCTTGTCATTTCTTTATAGTGGACATATGATTTTTCTTTATGACTTACTTTATCTATGTTGTTGCGGTTGTTAAGATTTCATCTTTGTTTATGACTGAGCAGTATTCCATTTTGTATCTATATTGTATGTTCTTTATTAAATTATCAATTTTTGTTAGTTTATTTTTACCACATTGGCTAATGTAAATAAAGTTTCAATTAATATACAAGTGCCTATATATTTTTGAAAGTTTTCTTATCCTTGGAGTAAAATTGCTAACTTGTGTAGTAGATTTATTATTATTTTATTTAATTTATTATTTTAGGGCTGGAGCGATAACACAACGGTAGGGCTTTCACCTTTCACTCGGCCAACCCGTGTTCGATTCCTCTGCCCCTCTTGGAGAGCCTGGCAAGCTACCGAGAGTATCGCACCCGCAAGGCAGAGCCTGGCAAGCTACCCGTGCGTATTGGATATGCCAAAAACAGTAACAATAAGTCTCTCAATGAGAGAAGGTACTGGTGTCCGCTCGAACAAATCGATGAGCAACGGGATGACAGTGACAGTGAATCACTATGAGATAGTTACAGACTTACAAATTTTCATGCTTGCATTTCAGATATACAATGATCAAGTACCCATCCCTTCACCAGTGCCCATTTTCCACCACCAATGGTCTCAGCATCCCTCCCACCATGCCCACCCTGTCCCCTTCACCCCACTCCGCCTCTGTGGCAGGGCATTCCCTTTTGTTCTCTCTCCTTTTGGGTGTTGTGATTTGCTACAGAGGTATTAAATAGGCATCATGTTCAGTCTATAGTCTATTTTCAGCCTGTATCTCCCATCTCTAGTGGGCCTGCCTAGCACCCTTTATTTGGTGATCCCTTCTCTATCAGAGCTGCTTCTTCACCTGGTGTGTGAGGCCAGCTTCCAAGCTATGGAGTACTCCTCTTGGTACTTAGCTCTACTATTCTTGGGCGTTAGTCTCCCATTCTGTTACTTTATATTCCACAAATGAGTGCAATCTTTCTATGTCTATCCCTCTCTTTCTGACTCATTTCACTTAACATGATATTTCCATGTTGATCCACCTATATATAAATTTCATGACTTCATCTTTACTAACAGCATCTTTGTTCCATTGTATAGATGTACCAAAGTTTCTTTAACCACTCATCTGTTCTCAGGAACTTGAGTTTTTTCCAGATTCTGGCTATTGTAAACAGTACTGCAATGAACATATAGGTGCAGATGTTACTTTTACTATACTTTTTTGCATCTCAGGGATATATTCCCAGGAGTGGTATTGCTGGGTCAAATGGAAGCTCAATTTCTAATTTTTTGAGAATTGTCCATACTGTTTTCCAAAAGGGCTGAACCAGTCAGCATTCCCACCAGCAGTAAAGGAGAGTCCCTTTCTCCCCACATCTGCGTCAACATGGTTCACTTTTATTCTTTTGGGTGTGTGCCAGTCTCTGTGGTGTGAGATGGTATCTCATTGTTGTTTTGATCTGCATCTCCATGATGATTAGTGATGAGGAGCATTTTCTCATGTGTCTTTTAGCCATTCAGATTTCTTCCTTGAGAAAGTTTCTGTTCATTTCATCGCCCCATTTTCTGATGGCCCACCACCATTATTTTAAAGTTTACCACCACCTCTCAAGTTTACCACCACCACAGGCAGATGCTAGATAATTTATTCTGTATTGCTTGTTATGAGTAGTAAAAGATGTTCATAAGGGTTTATCTCACAGTGATTCAACAAAAAAGCAAAAATTTAAAAAAATGTAAGAGATATCACAGAGCTACAAAAGAGGCCACACACTCCTGAAAACGTAAACGTTTAAATAATTGGGGTGTGGAGATATCCTTACATTGAGCTGCTGGGTTCAGAGATAAATTTGTGAGTCTCTGGATCATGGCAGTTGATGTGCTTAAATGACACCTGGAGGCAGTTCATGGGTGTCAGCCAGGACACCGGAGGGGCGGGAAGATGGGCAGGGATAGCCCAGTCCTGACCCTATGAGGCCTGGTGTTTGCAGTCACTGGTCTCACGTACCTAAGATTTTCAGCAGATTCAATTTTTTGCATGGCGGGGCCCAGGACAAGGCTGTAACAGATAAATTTTTAATATTAAGAGTAGACTCCACACTAATTTTCTGCGAGACTGTGCCTGTTTATATTCCTACCAACTTGCAAGTGCAAGTGTTCCTTTTTCTTCACATGGTCACCAACTTGTCTGGTGTTTGTCTGGCCATTCTCACAGCTATTGGCTTTGATCTGCCTTTTCCAAATAATTAGATGATATGAATATTTTTATGTGCTTGTGGACATCTGTATATCAAGCAAGTACTTTCTAGAGAAATATCCTTTCAGCTCTTTATTTTTGGCGGTAGGTTGTTAGTTTTTGTTATTGAATTACATGAGCATATTAAATATATTAGATATCCATTTTTTGTCAACTGCATTTTGTATGAATATCTTTCCCTTTCAATAGTCTTTTATTTTAAATGTTCTTTCTTTGCTTGTGCCAAAGAGTTTTTTGTTTAATGCAATCTTATTTATTTTTGCTTTAGTTTTTCTTGCATTGGAGGTTAATTTCTAAAGACATTAATTAAGTCGAGGAATGAATTGCCTTTATGCTTTCATTACTTGCATCCATTTATTTGATTAATTTAAATTCAGTTTTGTATGTTTTGTACAGTAGTGTGGTTTTATTCTTCTGCCTTAAATAATCCGGCATTCTCAATGACTTTTGTTGAAGATGCTTCCTTTATCTCTGTTGTTCATTCTTAGATCTTTTGTGATAAATTAACTGAATATACATGAGTATTTTTATGGTATCTTAATTATATTGCATTGTCTCTATTTTTTTGTTACAATGCCATGCTATTTTATTTTCTATGGTATTGTGGCTTAAGCTGGAAATATGATAACTCCATTTTTGTATCATTATTGCTATAAGCCTCATTTTGTTCCACAGAAATTTCATTAATGTTGGCTCTATTTCATGAAATAATATCAGAGGAATTTATATAAGAATTGCATTAAAATTGTATAAAATATATTTATTTTTACCTAATGATTTCTTCTCATTCATTATTCCTATTCATCATTGTTTCTTTTGAGATTGATTATCTCAAAAGAAGGAGACATAATGACTATAATCGAGGTATCATTTAGGATAGAAGCTGAATCTTTGAGTAAAAGGGTATAAATAAAAAAAAAACTGGTGGTTTGTTTTCTTTTTTTTTTTTTTTTTGGCTTTTTGGGTCACACCCAGCAATGCACAGGGTTTACTCCTGTCTCATGCACTCAGGAATTACGCCTAGCAGTGCTCAGGGGACTATATGGAACACTGGGAATTGAACCCGGGTCGCCACGTATAAGGCAAACGCCCTAGCTGCTGTGCTACCGCTCCAGCCCCAAAGAACTCCTGTTTATAAGCACTAGCAGTGGTTTGCTGACAAAATAGCCAAGTCCACTAAAGTGTTCCATGTCTTTTTCTCTAGTTTTCCCATCAGTCTATAAATCAAAGAAAAGAAGTAATTGCTAAGTATTCCACATTTTTCCCCTACTTCCCATCATTGTTTAATTACTTTGGCCGATAAAGTCTGCAAAGTCACAAATTTACCTTCTGGGCCAAGCATTTAATTACAAATATGTCTTCTCTATTCTTCTCTTTCTTTGAAGTTTCTTTTTGGCCAAATTGTAAGATAGAAGCAGACTGAATTAATAGGCCTGTTTGGGAGATGCCCCACATTTATTAGCTCCTAACATAGTCAAAATCAAATTTTTGTTGGTTTTAGCCACTGTAATTGAGGGAGACTTGCATTTTGTGCAGTATCTAATGTATGATTTACCTCTCTTTTCCTCTCCCCACTTTCTTACCCTTCCTCCCTAACACTGATTTGAGGTCATATACCCCTTGTCCTGGAACTGGAGCCATAGCACAGTGGGAAGGGTCTTTGCCTTGCATGCAGCCAACCCAGGTTAGATTCCTCCGTCCCTCTCAGAGAGGGTGGCAAGCTTCCGAGAGTATCCTGCCCACAGACAGAGCCTGACAAGCTCCCCGTGGCGTATTCGATATGCCAAAAACAGTAACAACAAATCTCACAATGGAGACCTTACTGGTGCTGAGCAAATCACGGATGACGGTGCTACCATACTACCCCTTGTACTTCAGGCTCGAAGGCTACTCCTGGTTTTGTGTTCTGATGTTGCTCTGGCTTTCAACCTCTCTGATCTTTCACAATTTCTCCTTGGCTTCTCTCTCTCTTTACTTTTGCTTGAACCAACAGAATCTAGAATGGTTTACCATCCATGTGTTCCAACTTAAGAACATGTATCACTTTTATCTGCTTGTTATCTTGTATCACTTTTATCTACTTTCATCATAAATTTTGAACAGTTGGAATGCAGGATCAGAATATGTGAGGGTGTTTTGTTTGTTTGCTTGCTTGCTTTTATTACTGGTAACTGGATAATGCTTAGGGTTAAAAAGCTCTTTCTCAGTTATACTGGCCTCATTTTATTCCAATTGATTTTCATCTGACTTAATAACAACATAGTTTTAATGGCCAAGTTCGTGTTGACAAGGACACCAACGCCACCAATGCCTCTGTTGTCGCATGTTCTGAGGAACAATTCTCCAGTGTCGAAATGGCGTGATGTGATTGATATCTCCTCGTTTCAGTCAGACCAATGATGTCGTACTTGATCTTCTGTGCTTGCACCATCAGGTCCTGGATAGATGCTTCTGATGCCAGTGTCTGTGCATTGAAAGTACAGACAATCATTTTAGTCTTTCTTCGTTTTGGCAGTCTAGTTCGTCCCCGAGATTTTTTTCAGCCTCTCTTTGCTCATCTTTCTTAATGCTGCCGTATTGGGGGCTCTTTCGGTGACAGGTGAATGAGGCCAATTGTTGTTACTGTTGTTGGCATATCGAATACTCGACGGGTAACTTGCTAGGCTCTGCCGTGCGGGCTCAATACTCTCGGTAGCTTGCAGAGCTCTCCGAGAGGGACGGAGGCTTTCAGGGCGGCCTCCAATCGCCCTTAGAGGTGTTACCATGGTTCACACCAAATTTGAAGCCTATCAAATATGGTGCAGGAATAATAGGTATTAAGTGTTTTATGGTGTGTCTGGAGAGCGGCCTGCAACATGGTGGTGGCTGGGTAGTGGATGTAGTGGGGCTCGGCCAGTAAGGTATTTATCTTGGGTAGGGTGGGGCGTCTGGGTTGGACCCCTCCCTCAGATGCTGAGATTGGAGGAGGCAGACAGAGGATCTTTTTTCCAGGTCTCCTTGAACCTAGAGCTCAAGGTCACGAAATTCTGCTTACCTGGCTTTGCGGGGCTTCACTCGTGCGTGATGTTCGGCCCAAGTGTCCAGAGAGCAACCTGTAGCGTGGCTATGGCGGGGTAGTGGATGTAGAGGGGGTCGGCCAGTGAGGTATTTATCTTGGGTAGGGTGGGGCTTCTGGGTCGGACCCCTCCCTCAGATGCTGCCCACCAACTAGATGGTCAGATTTCTTCGTCAAATCCCTGACTGAACGATTTGAGGCTCTTTCTGTTCCTGGAGCAAGCAGATATCATTAGGCTGCACTAGCATGCGAAAGGGACAGATGGAGATGTTACTGGTGCCCGCTCGAGCAAATCAAAGATCAACGGGACTCTAAATGATACAAGTGATAAGTTTTAATCCTTGGCATAAAAATAAGGTGGTTTTGCTTTCTGGTTTAAAATCTCACTGCCTTTTATCAAGTTAATCAGCTTTTTAATATTTCTGTTCAGTTTGTATAAAATGAGGGCAAACTATGATCAAACAGATGGATGTATTGGTAACATTAGGAAAATTATGCAAAATACCTAAGTATTATTTCTAATATACAGGGAGGAACAAGAAATCAGTTTTGATTGTTTATTTATCAAGTACTATTAATGTGGTAGTGATCAGGGTTCTCTTACTTAGCCTACTTATATGATTTTTGGCTAGCAATCCAAATGTAGTCTCATTGGGAACATAGTCCAATGGGTTTTCTTCTAGATCTTCTTATCTGCACTTAGTCACTATCTTTTCTTCCTAAATCATTACCCTCAGCCACTTTCTTTTTCTGCAATGTTTGATTCTTCAAAGATAACTTCTTTATTTATAAAAAATAATAATCAGTAATTCTTCAATGCTATTTAAAAAAATCTCAGCTCATTCTTCAAAGAGAAGTTTTGATTTGAGTAGTTCTAAGACATAGATTTTATAAACGTAAAGTAACTATCTTTTCAATACCTTTCAAAAGGTTGAAAAGGAGTCTATTTTTCTACAGATCAGCCTCCTGATAGCTAACTTGTTGGCAGCATTCTCTCTTGAGTGGCTCCGATTCAGCAATGGGACCAGAAGTAATGACTCAAATTCAATAGAGGTCAGAAATGATCAGAAGTTATGATTCCTTGGCAGCTGCACGATGTTCAATATTAAACTGCTTCAGTAAACCTCTCCCTTGTTCTTGTGGCCAGAAGCCATAGAATATAGAAAGGAGCATAATAAATGAAAGAAACATTTCCCCTTCACACACTTGTCACCCTCTACCCTCCCCCAGATGGAAGTCACAGGATTCAAATGAGCTGAGAGACCTAACTTAGCTCTCCTGGGTCAGAGGTGCTGGTACATTTGCTCACCTAGGGGATCTTGCTTTGCTAATGTACCTGTTCCATAAATTACTCTGGAGAAAATCATTTCATTATTCATGACTTAAACATTCCTGTTGCAAAATGGTGATCTATGTCATGTACTGTTGCATTACCAATTCAATTATTCTTTTGTCATGCAAACTCTGTGAGCTATGACAAGGGGTGGGGCATGCTTTTCACAGCTGGCAATCTGTAATATTGTCCAGGAGCAGTTTTGTTCTGGCTGCAGTACACTAGAGAATTTATGAAATGGCTCTTAGCGAAGATGTCTGCCAATGATGGGAAATTGATGATCACTATCTAAACATTTAGCAGCCTTTCATCAGTTATAATGTAGCCGTCTCTAACTTGCCTCTTTAACTGATAGCATTTCATGCTTTTTGAAATGAATTTGGAAGTATGAGAGAGAACAAAACCTTCCACACAGAATCTATCACAATAATTTTCAGTGTCTTGTCAATTTCCATTTTCTTCAAGTTCTGAAACCAATTATGCAGTGAGAGATGTTCTACTGTTTTTGAGGTGGTCTTTTTTTATGTTGGTGATAATCAGATGAATCTAAGGTTGATAGGATGGAAAACCAAAACTGTGACAAAGTGAGCTCTAATCATTCATGTGGATCTTTCTAACCTCATGATGCCAAGATTCTATTTCACGTAATGATAAATTGCTTGCTTTCTGGACTTGAAGAATTCCAAATAAGATGGTCAGATTTGTTGGTGTTACCAGATTTTGCCAATGGAACATTAAAAACTTCAGCATTAAACTTGACCCCTCAGGAGCCCTCAGACACATCTGAATCTTTGAATCTGATTAACTTTAATGATCAGCCCAGAGAAGACTCAAGAATATTCCAGACCAAGGCAACCCCAAAGACCCTATAAAACCCAGCCCAAGCCCTATTCAAGGTTCTCTCTGCCCTTGGAAGAAGCCCAAGTTCTCTCTTAAATGCATTAACCACTCTCTCTCTCTTACTCTCTCCCTCTTTCTCCTCTCTCTCTCTCTCCCTCCACTCTTCCCCTCCATGCCTTCAAAAACCCTCCAAATAAAATCTGCTTAACTTAAAAAATTAAAATAAATAAATAAATTAATTAAAACTTTCACACTATTGTTTTTATATATCTGTACAGCAGAGTGTTACCACAATTTGCTGATGTCTTTATGTTTGCAAAAAAAAAAAAAACAGATCACTAGATTGGAAGCTTCAAGACTAAATGTGATGCATGTATTTTTGGTTTCATTTCTATCCTCTCTTTCTCCCTTATTTTACTTCCCTCCTCTCTTCTTTCTTACTTCTTTCCCTATTTCCTTTCTACCTTTCTATCTTCCTTCTTTCAAAGAAGTCAATTTTTTTAAGATTAATAATCATTATTATTAATTATTATCATTATTTACATATATAATGCTTAAAAATAAAATTTTGAGGGCTTTCAAAGCCCTTGAATAAGTCATTGAGTATTTATTTCAAATTTGACATTGCTGGTTAGTTTATGGTGAGTACAAAGATGGATCTAGTTTTCCTAAGATGTTGCAGTTGTTCAAATTTTGGACTCAGTTTTAAAAATAATTATAAAAATCAAATTAAAAATTAAATTCAAGGTCTTGAAAAGCATTCCTTAAGTAAGGAGTTTTACAGATTAAGCTTATTAGCTGCATGGTAATCACTGTATCACTGTATCACTGTCATCCTGTTGTTCATTGATTTGCTTGAGCAGATACCAGTAACATCTCCATTAGTTCCTGACATGTGCTAGTGAAGGCCAATGGCATATAGGGGGCTCTCTCAGGATCAGGGGAATGAGCACCATCATTGTTACTGTTTTGGGCATAACAAGTACGCCATGGGTAGTTTGCCAGGCTCTGCTGTGTGGGCGGGATACACTCAGTAGCTTGCCAGACTCTCCAAGAGGGACGGAGGCTTTTGGAGTGGTCTCTAATCACCTTTACAGGTATTCCCAGTCTACTGAATATAAGCTTTTGGTCGACTGGTATGTTGCAATGATCTGCACATGGATAAACACGCACCTGCCTGCATTTCTGGGCAGTACCTGGGACATCTGTGGCCTCAGGTTGACCTCCTTGAGGTTATTGGAGTGTGCCTGTAGGTTGTTGAGCAGCTGGCAGAGCAGGACCCTATCACGGAGGGTCTGTGCCAGGTCAAACACCCGCACTGAGTCCCAGGTCACCCGGTGATTGGCTGACAGCACCCCACAGCTGATGAGCCACTGAGCACATTGTCACCACGAATCTATGTCCTACAGTGCTGTGACTTGGATCAGCTGGGGCAGGTGGCAATGCTGCGGCCACCACCATGGTTTTTCCCTGCCCCACTGATGCCATTCTGTCCAAATCTTGCAAAGCAGCCAGTGATGTACATCAGGAATTACACGTAGAGTTCCAGCAGGAATCATGCATAGAATTCCATGCCTGGCGTGCTGAGCGCTCATTGTCTAAGGTGAGATGGTGAGCCAGGTTCGGGAGAGAGCGAGGGGTTTGGGCCGTGTCGACACCATCTTGCCTCCAATCAAATATGGTGTCGTAATTATGGAAAATCAACTCTAAATAAGAGTCAAGAAAAAGGATAAATTACTTCTGTGTGTATACCATATAATCCACTTTCCTTATAATAAAACAATGTGGTTGTAGGTAATCTCAACTATGAGCTTCTAGTCAAGAAGTTATTTATTTCAATTAACAGGTTTTCTTTTTTTTAATAGACAAATCCTAACTTAAGAACCATGTCTTATAAAATATGTAAAATGTTGGTACCTGCTTTCAGAAGGAGTCAGGAATTCTTGCAAAACAAATAATATTTCCAACGGAAAGTGTGTTCCTTCAGAGAATTAGAATCTGTTACAAACTTATTGATCATTTCATGATCAGCTTTTAACCTGGTTTCAGTGACCAAAGTTATATGATCTTTAAAACAAAACTACCACCACTGATAACAATAGTTAATTGAAAATTATTCAATAACGTCTACTAGTCAATAATAGTATAGGTTAATGTAAACCCTTTAGAAGGAACAGAGTCAGGAGTAAATCCAAAGCACCACTGGGTGTGGCCCCCAAACAGAAACAAAAGTACTAATTCTTAAAAAGACGTAGTTTGGAATAGATAAAAATTTAAAGTCGAATAATATTTTAAAAAGTGATTTATATCATTTCCAAAATTTTCTTATTTCTTACTAATTTTTTTCTTAAACATTTCATATCCAGATGTAGAAGCATATTGTACTTATTATCAAGACCTTTAAGCAGATGAGATAGGCAATAACCTTAATCTTTTCAACCTCCCCATTTCAAACTCTCCTTCTTTCTGTGTTTCCGTGCTGCACTGTTTTCCCAGGAAGGACATATTCTAAACCTTATCACTAAAAGAATTAAAATCAGCCTTTTTCCCTAAGACTTCACTAAGTTGAAGGAGGGATTTACAATAGAGGAGAACATTGCTATATTATGCAAAATACCACTACTTGAGCTGCTACTGATCAAGTTCGTGAATGAGAAATTCAGCTTCATTATCATATTTCATATGCTAGACAAAGATTCAAAGGATTGGTCTACTTACCATATGGTTCAACCAGCAGCACTGGATACTATGCTATGCATGTACATGAATTCTCATAAAAACACGATGTATCTGAAAGAAATTTTATTTCTATAGGATTCAATCCTATCTGATTCCTGGCAATATTAGGTATAATATTCCATGGTCTCATCCCAAATAAAACATGAGAGCTAAACCAGATATGCTCGATAGGCTTGCTTCAATTTCAAAACTCTATACAGTAGAAAATCTAGTTTATGTTTTACAATTATCATTAGAAAACAAAGGTAAGTCTTGCACATAAAACAATGCTTTTTAACCAAACTAAGGAAATAACAAAAATTTTTTAAATGTTGAATCTAAGCCCCAAACATGTAATCTTTGTTTCTTCCCTCAGATATTATTCTTAAGTTTATATCTTTGGCAAAAAGTACACAAGTATAATGTTTCTTTGTTTTCATACTTGTTAGAGTGCCATCATAATCTTATAAAATGAGCACTATTATATTGTGAGAAACAGTAGTGGGATTAATTCACTTTTGTACATGAAGCCTATTCAGGTCTGATACCCAGAACCACAAATGGTTCCCCAAGCATAACCAGGAGCGATTGTTGAGCACAGAGAATAAAAGTAAGCCCTGAAAACTGTCAGGTGTAAACCCAAACAAAATCAAAGAAAAATTGACAATATTTCAGTATCTTTTGGAAACCAATTTGGGAAGTGAAATATAGAGAGGATATTTTGAAAATAAACAAGTACTTGATTACTTTGGATTTGCAGGAATGAGTCTGATTTATTCATTACTAGTTTCTCCAAACACACTGTGTTAACAGGAAGAATATCAGCAAGAACAGGCTGTGGCTGGGTGGGTGGGATGGTGACACCCTCGAAGCTTGTGGTCCCCTCCTGATCTTGTCAAGTGATAGTCACTTCAATATGGACATCCATAAACAGCAAACATTGTTCAGAAATAAAAACTCATAAATATCTTCTGAATGGCTAATTTATGGATAAAAAGGAGATTGTCTTGGTTTTATTTGGGTTTTGAGAGAGATTTTAAATAAAATTTTAATTCTTTTCAGTTTGGAAAAGAAACATATTTCCTCATATGAAAGAATCATTTAAGTTAGCAGGTTAATTAGATTTTGAAAAATACATTTTTCAATCAAAAATAATTCACAAAATTTTAAGCTATTGGAATATTGGTGATAATAATATGAGTGTTTGACCTAGGATATTACAGGGGAATTAAATAAAGATAAAGAGACAGAGACAATGTAGGAAGAAGAACAAATAAAGAAACTGAGTGATTAAACTGTCCTTTGAGATATTAGAATCATTGTGATGATGAAACCACTGAAGGAAGACAGAGCATAGTTAAAATTATTACTGTTTAATCTTTCATGTTAGAAAAGTCAAAGGGGGTCAATGTATGCTATAGAGAAAAATATGGAAAATTTTTTGCTCTGTATATTAAATTAAAATTTTATGAATACTTATAAATTACCAAGTACTTCACATGTCTTCATCAATACTTAAATGGGATGTCTATGTAGCACTGTAGCACTGTCATCCCATTGTTCATCGATTTGCTCCAGCAGGCACCAGTAATGTCTCCATTGTGAGACTTGTCGTTACTGTTTTTGGTGTATCGAATATGCCAGGGGTAGCTTGCTAGGCTCTGCCATGCGGACGGGATGCTCTCGGTAGCTTGCTGGGCTCTCTGAGAGGGACGGAGGAATTGAACCCAGGTCAGCCGCATGCAAGGCGCATGCAAGCACACCCTACCACTGTGCTGTTGCTCCAGTTCGGGGACATCTATGTAGGATCTCAAAAGAGTTTATAATCTAGCCAGGAAGTATATATGCAAATAAGCTACGAAATTCAATATGTTTAATGCTGAAAAGATGTATGTAGAATAATTTCAATAAGAATGTTATCCTAATAATCAGTTTCAGCATTTTCACAATTGAGCCCTATTGAAAAATTGTTTGGAGACTATTCTTGCCAGATTTCTCACTTGTCTGTAAGATTCAATCCTTCTGACAAAAGAACATATTTGAGTAGTAAATTATCTTTGAATATAAACATGATGTGTCCCTCCAGAGAGATGTAGAGACCCTCTGCCTGGAAGAATCCCTGGGTAGTAAAGATAAAGCTTTCCTTTTTTTCTTCTCAAGAGACATTTGCTTATATCTTTAAGTAATGACCTTGAGATGCCTTTACCTTTTCCGCTAGAGAATTACTTGCATTTCAAGTTAATTAGTAATTTCTCTCCATAGGGTAAGATGCATCGCTGTGCAAGTAGAGTCATCTCAGCTCATAATCTTCTCAGTATGCCTGTAGAGTTAATATCTGGTGCTTATTATATTACTAGGAAGAGATCAGGGAATGGGGTACCTAATATGATATTGCAGAGGCTACTTTTTTTCTCATGTGAGAAATACCACGTGTTTCTGAGTTTCTCTGATTTTGTTGTCTTGAAGTCTCACACATCAACACGCACACGCCTCTACATATTTATATTTTTTTCATCAGCTAACCACACGCTTCAGTTTTATTCATTAAGACTTTATATATTAAATTATGTTTTCCAAAAGCTCCACAATAATGTTTTCAATCCCACTACTTCATAGTGGGACTTTGTTTAGAAAGATCATTGCATTTATAATTTATTATGTTAAGTCATTCTAATGGACAACCAGTATACCTAGTGTCCTATTAAAATGGAACATTTGAAGTTTGATGCTAAAAATAAACATCAAGTGAATTTTGCCCTTCTCTTATAGAGGTTTCTGTTGTCCCTGAGCTGGCCTCAGGACACTGTGTTATAGTTTGAAAAGTAAATATACAGCCCCAGTTAAACTGCCACCTGTTAATGTCCCCAGAGGACCTTGCATTTAGTACCAGAATACTAGGATACTTGTGACTTGTGTCTGCCCACCCCACCTGCCCCTCCTTTACTGGATCAGTGGAAAAACTATCAAAGTAGTGGTATTGCACTAACCAGCAGGACTGGGCTCCTGAGACCTCCCATTTATCCACTCTCAAATGTCTTCACTGTGCCAGACTAGCTCAACAAAGTGTATTTTGTGTTTGGAGGGGTTAAGGGTAAGTTTGGAAGGCTACATGCAGTGGTGCTCAGAGATCATTCTTAGTAGGCTCAGGGGACCAAGTGAGATGCCGAGTATCCACTGTGCGTTAGTGGTGTGGATATGGGGTGAAGGATATGTGGAAGAATATGCTTCACGTCTCTCTGTTTCTGGGCAAACATCCTACTCTCTGTATTATCACTCCAGACCCTCAACAGGATCTCTTTCCCCTATAATTCCATCAAGATCCTTCACTTGACTGTGTGTTAGATGGAAGTAAGATGGCAACGTAAGTGGAGGGTCTGCAACACACATGTTTGGTGCAAGAGAGGTAACAGTACACACTAAAAACATAACTGTCAATTAACAAATAATGGGGCAATAGTTGGAAGTGAAGGGATTGAAACCAAATATGTTGTAAGGATGGTGGAGGAGGAGTGCTTTGGTGACAGTGGTATGCAGTAGTTTTGTATACCAATACCAGAAACTTGAATACTGTGGTAACCCTATTACCTAAATTTACTGCCACTGTATCAGTGTCATCCCATTGTTCATTGATTTACTCGAGTGGGCACCAGTAACACCTCTACCCCTCCCAGCCCTGAGATTTTAGCAGCCTCTCCTTACTTGTCTTTCCAAATAATTGGAGGCTCTTCCAGGTTCAGAAGAATGAGACCTATTGTTACTGTTTTTGGTATATAAAATACACCACGGGTAGCTTGCCAGGCTCTGCCCGTGCAGTTTGTTTTTAATATATATTATTTAGGGCCTGGAGATAGCTCAGTTACAATAAAAAATTAAAATAAATAAAAGGGTAAAATTTGAACACAATCAAAGGGAAAATGTCATGTGCAGATAAAGTCAGCTACTAGAACTGACACTCCTCCACATGCTGGAATGCCAAAACTTTCTAGCCAACTCCCAGAAACAGAGAGACATGAAGCATGTTCTTCCCCATATCCTTCACCAGAAACAAAGCTTGCTGACGACTCTGAAACTGTAGGGAACTACATTTTTAAAATTTTACATCACCTAGTTTATGGTCTTGGCTATCATAATTATCTCACTTAACCATCACCAAACTGCTTAAGTAAATATTTTTGTCTTTATAATTAGCCTAGAAGGTGTTTTTTATTTTGCATATGCTATTAGCAGTGGATTTATCCTATATGACCTTAATCATGTTGTAGTACACAATTTCTATGACAATTTTTGCTGAAAGTTTTGTTTTAAAGGGTGTTGAACCTTGTTATATGTTTTTATCTGCATCCACTAAGATGATCACATTATTCTTGTACTACTGCTTTTGTTAGTGTGGCATACCATATCTACTTATTCTCATATGTCAAACCATCCTTCCATCCCTGGAATAAATCACACTGGAACATTCTTTTAATGTACTATTAAAATTCATTTACTAGTTTTAGGGGGATATTGTGTCAATGTTTATTAGATATTTTGGTTTGTAGTCCTTTTTGTGTGATATGTTCTCTGCTTTTGGAATTAGGGCAATGTTGGCATAATAGAATGTATACTGATGTTTTCCTGCCCTCAAATTTATAATCATTTGAGAAGGATAGATATCAATCTATTTTTTTAAAGTTTTATATAATTCACTGTCTGTCTTGGTATTTTTTTTAAGTCTTTTGATTGCTATTTCAGTTTTCTTAATTGTGATGCATATGTTCAGGTATTCTATTTTATCCTTGATTCAGAAGTGTTGGACTAAGTATCTAAAGTTTTCCAAGAATTTTTAAAATAGATCTTAGAATACTTTGAGTATTTCATACTTTTATTCTTACCTTCTTTCTTAAAATTCTGTTTATATTTATGTCACACAATATACTCCTAGGTTTTCCCCACTTCTTTAATTATACCTGTGAGCAATATTCATAGGCACATGGTTTTTTTTTATGTACAATATCTAAGCTTGATGTTTTGAAAGCTTTATTTTAGACTGTTGGTCTGTACACCATCTAGGTTAGGTAATTCATGTCCCAAATAATCACCTTTGTTCAAATAATATATAAACCGATATTTGCACTCAAGATCTTATCTCTGATTATACATATATATACAAATATACATATATATACATACATACACACACATATATATATACATATATATATATATATGGGCTGGAGCAATAGCCAGCAGGTAGGGCATTTGCCTTACATGTGGCCGATCCAGGTTCGATTCCTCTGCCTCTCTCAGAGAGCCTGGCAAGCTACCGAGAGTATCACACCTGCACGGCAGAGCCTGGCAAGCTACCCATGGCGTATACAGTAAAAACAAGTCTCACAATTCAAGACATTACTGGTGCCTGCTCGAGCAAATCGATGAACAAGGGAGGGCAGTGCTATACTATATATATATATATATATATATATATATATACATATATGTATGTATATATACATACATATCACTTGAATCATTTTTCATCCCATTGTTCATGGATTTGCTCAAGCGGGCACCAGTAACATCTTCATTCATCCCTGTCACGTTTTACTGTAGCCCAATGGCGTTCGCTCACTCCAGGAACACGAAAAGCATCAAACCGTTCATTCAGGGTTCATTCAGGGTCCTGATGAAGAAGTCTGACCATCTCGTAGGTAGGCTGCCAGGCATTCTTTTGAAGTCCCGTGGAATCCAGTCAATAATGGCTCTAGTCCAGCAGTTGTCTCCAAATCACATTACGTGTCCGGCCCATCTGATTTTCAATGCCTTGGCAAATGAGGCAGTGTCTCTGATCCTTGAACATCAAAGGAAGTTGAAATTCCGGATTCTTTCTCTCACTTGAGTTTAATGTGATATCCCAGGCATAACTCTTTTGATTCCTCTTTGGGAGACCCAAATAGCATTCTCATCCTGTTTTCGTAGGGCCCAGGTCTCTGAGGTGTATGTTAGTACAGAAAGAATGGTGGAGTCTAAAAGATGTGCCGGGAGCCGGGGGTTCTTCATCCTCTTAACCACTTTTTTGATGCTCTTAGGCATTCCATGCTGCTCTCTTCCTCCTGCACAGCTCTGCTGCCAAGTTTTTTGTCATGTTGAGTTCTCAACAGATACACATAACTGCTGCATTCAGAGGTGTTCATTCCATTGAGAACAAATGGAACATCAGGAACTAGTCCGTTTCTCATGAACACTGTCTTTGTGAAATTCAGCTACAGTCCAACCTTTCCACACATGGTAGAAGTTGGCCAGTATTTGTGTCCCTTAGCTTTTTGTTGTTATTAGAATGATGTTGTCAGTGAAGTGGAGGTGGTATGGTTGCTGACCATCTATCTTCACTCCCATTCCTCCCCATTCCAGTCATTGCATGACATTCTTGAGGGTGGCACTGAAGAGTTTCGGTAAAATGATGTCACTCTGTCGAACCTCTCTCTTTACACCGATGATCACTTCCTTGTGGAATGGTGAGATCCTGGTGGTGAATCCGTAATACAGCTTAAGGAGGATCCTGATGTACTGAGTTTGCATGCCCTGTTTGGCTAGGGCTTTGATCTCTCTCTCTCTCTCTCTCTCTCTCTCTCTCTCTCTCTCTCTCTCACACACACACACACACACACACACACACATACACACACAATTATTATGCTCCTGGTTAAACCTTGCATTTATTTCAATGTTCATATGTATAATAAAAATCCATTACACAATCTATGCATTATGGACACAGACATATATGTATTTTGTTCTTCAGTCTTATGTCTACTTTAGTAAATACCTGTTTTTAAATTGTATATTAGGTGAGATGTTCTAGCTACACCTAAAGAAAAATATGTCAATTGAACTTTATTGAAAATAAAATCAAATATCAAATAATAAAAAGTTTAAGTTTCGGGATTGAGTTAGATATGACTTATGAAAAACAAATACTTTTTCTTCACTTTTCTCTTGCTATCATTAGAATATCATCTTCATCTTCAAAATATTTCTGGTGTAGTTGGAAAATTGCTGAGGCACTTCTTTGTTTTACGTACAAATTCAACAAAACCCATTTGGGTGGAAAAAGACTATTTCTTTTTGGGCATCTCCTTTTAAAGATGCAGAAATGTTTCCCATCAGTTGCAGTGGCTTCTTCTTTACATATCATTTAACAAAATCAGATTATATGCCCATGCCTAAATCAGTTACTGGCAAGGAAACTGAAGTCTATTCCCTATGAGACTTAAAGAAAAAAATAATAATCCAATCCTTAGTCACAAAGATGGTAAAAATAGATGTGGGGAAGAATATCGGTATTTGTATCAATTCATAAATATATCTCAAGACTATTTCTTTTTCTTCTATATTCTAACCATGTAGTAAGACATTATTGTTATTTATTAAAAGTTGAAATTCTTTTGCAACGTGCTCTCTCAAACCAGAAGCAGTGGTCTTGAACTGAATTGATAACCACACTAAAAAACTATAATAGGTTTTACCCTGCACAAAATTTACATAGCATCAAGAAAGGCTATAAGTGAAGAAATACACAGCGTGACTAGCAATAGTAAATGGATTATAACAACTAGGCAATTTCCAATTTCTCAGTATTGTTCTATACTTGCATGAGTCTTTCATGAGAGGACATGAAAACCTTCATCACATAGAAGCTATCAACGTTGGTATTTTTAACATTTTATACATTCTAAAGCAGGGATTGTTATCAGGAATATGAGATTAGCTCAGAAAACCCAGTTCATGTTATCTCATCAAATAGTGCTATTTACTGAACAATCTTAGATATAGATGCCAGGTTTATTACTGAGCAAGCCAGTATATGTCTCTACATTCCGTGAGTTGTAATTGTAAGGAAGATAGAAACTTGAATTGTATTTTCAGTTACCCAAGAGACAACGGCAGAATTTTTTAACTGCAGCACTCACATTTGGGTCTAATCATTCCTTATTATGGAGGGAACTAAACTATGCATTGTCAGATTGTTTGCAGCAAAGCATGTTCCTTTCAGCATGGTTATATTCTATACCCACCTGACATAGAGTATGAGATCAGTAACTTAATTTTTTAATACATGTGAGCAAGACTAGCTACATACTTACTTCATTGAAGAGTTAAAGTACAATCCTTCAGGTTCTCTTTTCTGTCTAGGATTTGTAGTGTCCTTGTCAGAAGGTTAAAGCTGTCTGAAATATTGTATAGTTCCTGAAGAATACCTGTTCTTTTTACAAGTCAGACACTGAATGGCGTATAAACATTTTCTTAGTGTCCTTAAGTATGTTTGCTTTTTCAGCATTAATCTACATTATTAATAATATTATAATAATAAATATAATAAGAAATATAAAATAATATAATAATAAATATAACAATAATTAATAATAAACCCATTATTCTACAGCACAATCATCTTAAGTTTAGAATGCTACAATGGTCTCAAATTGGTCAAAAACACATTGTTACTTTCTTTAAATTAGGCAAACCAAAGTATACTTTTAAGAATAAAAATCTGACTATGCCACCCTTTGTATTGTAATATCTTACTGACGGCACAGATTTCCAGTTACACTTAGGATAGAGTCAAAATTGCTATTTCCCACAAAACTGCAAGTCTGTTTATCTGCTGTGTCTCCAGCTTCATCTCACACATTACTTTCTCTCAGATATTCTGCAAATATTTCTCAATTCTAAACATATCAATCTCTAGTTGCTGGAACTTTGTAGAGTATATCTCTTACCTATTTTTTTATATATTCTACTTTCCTTCGCCTTCTTTGTTAACTCTCCCCTCTTTCTGTAGAGATTTAATCAGCTGACTCTTCTTCAGAGGTGACTTCCATACTTTTTCAAGGAAACAAAATATTTCCATCAAAAGGGTCTGTCTCATAATATATGCATCTATCTGTGAAGCAATTTTTATTATAATTTTACCTAAACTCATAAGAGTGCATGTTTAATGTTTAATGTATATATATAAGTATATATATATACATATATATATATATATATAAACTCATGAGTCCTGTGAGGTGAGGAAGTTTTCCCCATCATTGCTTCTCAGCACACCTGTTCCAGATTGAGACTCATTGTACATTCCCATTTAGACATGATGATTAAATGCTCTTAAATAACTGGTAGTCCCCTTGGTAAGAGACAAATGTTCAATTCTTGATGTTTTATTTAAGTTTCCATATATTTCTAATTATGTGAATTAAATTGATCTTAAAGCTATAAATCTGTCTTGTTGCTCAAATTGCTAAATGAATTCATAGAATTATAGACAATTATTGGAGCACTCACCCTAAATAATAAACTGAAATGCTTAATTTTGTTTACTTATCTATAAAAATATATAAAAGGAGACCTTCTATAAACCCTATTATACTGAAATAAATATTGTGACTTTTCTGAACTGATTTAATTGTCAGTAGCAAATACATATAGTTTGAGCACAGAGACCATAAATATATAACCATGGTTTTACCTTTGTCTATTTATTTTGCTTACAAACAAAATATCAGTATATTTCCCTTACTTAAAAATAATTTTATTTAAACTTAAATGTTAATAATATTGTTATGACAGAGGATATATCACCACTGTGAAAAGAGAAAAATGCTGCAGGCACTAAGTGATTTAAATGGCTCAAGCAATTTAAATAGTTGGAGTGAAAAGGAGACTCAAAATATAGTTCAAATATGCTGGTGTTTACTTTTTGATTATAAGATTATTCATGTTCTAAAGTGACTAGGGTGTTTAGCTTGCATGTTGTCTACCTGACTTCATTCCCTGTTATCTCATATGGTCCCCAGGAACCACCAGAAGTGATTTCTGAATGCAGAGATGGGATTCACGCCTGAAGCCACTGGGTGTGGCCCCAAAATAAACAAACAAAAAGATTGTACATGTACTTGCCAATATTTTTTATAAAAGAAATTCATGAATTACAAAAATAGGTCTAGAGTTGAGAATTTGCTAATAAAATCAGGAAAACTCTGAGCTTTATTATTTCTCACTTAACTAAAGTTATAAAAACAATAAGCTTAATAAAATTCAGTTAATCTTATTCCAATATTCCAAGACAAACAGTGTTTGACTGTCAATAGTATTATTGTCACTTGTCATCCCATTGTTCATCAATTTGTTCGAGCAGGCGCCAGTAATGTGTCCATTCATCCCTATTGAATGCTAGTGTAGCCCAATGGTGTCTGCTCAGTCCAGAAACACGAAGAGCCTCTAACCATTCATTCAGGGTCTTGAAGAAGAAGTCTGACCATCTCGTAGGTGGGCAGTCATGCAGTCTTTTGATATCCTGTGGAATCTAGTCTGTAACAGCTGTAGGCCAGCTGTTGTCTCTAAATTGCATTACGTGTCCATCCCATCTGATTTTCAATGCCTTGGTAAATGAGACTGCACCCCTGATTCTTGATCATCAACAAAGATCAGAACTCAGGATTCCTTCTCTCACTTGAGTGAAACTTGATAGTCCAAGCATAGCTCTTTCAGTTCCCCTTTGGGATACCTGAATAGCGTTCTCATCCTGTTTTCATAGGGCCCAGGTCTCTGAGGTGTATGATAGTGTGGGAAGAATGGTGGAGTCAAAAGGATGTCCTGGAGCCAGAGGTTCTTCGTCCTCTTAACCACTTCTTCAATGCTCTTGAAGGCATTCCATGCTGCTCTCTTCCTCCTGTGCAGTTCAGGTGCCAGGTCGTTTGTCATGTTGAGTTATTGACCTAGGTACACATAACTGCTGCATTTGGAGATGTTCGTTCCATTGAGGTCAAGTGGAATTTCAGGAACTAGTCCGTTTCTTGTGAACATTGTCTTTGTGAGATTCAGCTGCAGTCCACCCTTTCCACACTCATGATCAAAGTCAGCCAGCATCCGTGCCACTTGGCTGATATTTGGTGTTATGGAAATGATGTCATCAGCAAAGAGGAGGTGGTGTAGGTGCCGACCATCTATCTTCACTCTCATTCCTTCCCATTCCAGTTATCGTGTGATGTTCTCAAGGATGGCACTGAAGAATTTCGGTGAAATGGTGTCACCCTACTGAACCCCTCTCTTTATGTTGATGATCATTTTGTAGAATGGTGAGATCCTAATGATGAGTCCATAATGCAGCTCATGGAGGATCCTGAAGTATTGAGTTTGAACACACTGTTTGGCTAGGGATTGGATGACTGCTTCAGTCTCAACAGAATCAAAGGCCTTCTTTAAAACGATGAACGTTAGGCAGAGTGGCATCTTGAACTCTTGCGAAACCTCAATGAGTTTGGTCACTGGGTGGAAATGGTGGATTGTGGTGAGTCCTTTTCAAAACCTGGCTTGCTCGCATGGTTGTCCTTCATCTAGTGTTCTGCCAACCCTATTCAGGATGATGCTAGTGAATAACTTGTAGATGATAGACAAGAGGCAGATTGGGTGATAGTTGCCGACATTGTGGATGTCTTGCTTCTTGTACAACAGGATGGTCCTGCTGGTTTTCCATTGGGATGGAACCTTGCATTCAGACAGGTAGCATGTGAAGAGCCAAGACAGTGTATTGATGAGTACTGGTGGCAGATTCTTCAGGTGTTCAGATCTGAACTTGTCTGGACCGGGTGCTCTATGCTTCTTTACCAGTGAAATGGCATGTCAGATTTTGGAAGGGAGAATGCTAGAAATGACATATCCATCCTACGGAATTTGGTATGTAGGCAGGTGGATGTGGCTATCAAAGAGATCCAAGTAGAAGTCTTAGCTAACCTTTCCCACTACCCTTCTGAAAGATGCGATAGATCCATCAGGACGTCGGAGGGCAGTTATCTTGGTCTTATAGTTGGCGAAGGACAGGTGGGTGTTGCGTTGCGAATGCTTTTCCTGGCTTCTGCCACATTAGCCAACACTGCTCCTCTTCTCTCTTTGAGGTCTTCCTTTATTGCTTTTCTGCACAGCTTTATTATTATTATTATTATTATTATTATTATTATTATTATTATTATTATCATTTACCAAAACTTAGATCTTCTCCTGCAGAGGAATTAATCAGAATTTTAGTAAGCACAAATAATGTGAGTTAATGATTAGGGAAAACTTAACTAGATGTAACTAGTTAAAATCTGGTTCGATTTTGGTAAGGGAGTCTCAATGCTAGGATTTATAACTATATACTATTGAATTTTTTATAGAGAAAATGATCTAAGAGAGCAAAAGCTTTCAGTTACCTGAATTAGATATTTGGTGTTGCCACTTAGGGCTGCATTTAAGCAAATCCTTTAAGACAGCTGAGTCTCAGGTAAACCCTATGTAAATGGAACAAACATAACCAAAATGGCATTACTCCTGCAAAGGGTTGAGCACTGTGATTGGCACACGACCACTCCAAGCCGCTACAGTAACTTTGGTGATATGCAGAGAAAATCAAATAACAGCAAAGACATCCTCTGTCCTTTGTGAGTTAACATCACTCACCTTGGTGCTACATCAAAAACTTTGTTCAAACAGTGCAAAAGCAATTACTCTATTCTCACTGTGTAAGGGACTTCTGATAGTCATTCTGTGGGCTTCAGTTATGAGGATAGATATTATGCGTGATTAAAGTTTCCAAAGAACTTTTAGACATGCCCAGATTTCCTTTCTGTGGCTGTTTTATGCTTGTGCTATATTCTAAATATTTTCCCCCTTTGCTCAATCGTTCCTATTTTATAACCTACTCATTTCTTTCCAAACTATCTCCCCCTCAACAGGGTCTCAATAGATTTCCAAGTATGTGAGCTACATAAGAGCCAGGTGGATATGCTTCTAAGTTCTGATTATGTGTAAAATGACTATTTCCTTCAAGTAATATCTAGCATTTTTAGAATGCATTTTAAATCTAAAGACTTCAAATCTCTGAGGTAGAATTATCTGTGAAAAGAGAGCTACCATCCTCAAGTAGACAAGATGGAAAAGTTGAAATGCATAAATATTCTACCTATTGATTAAGGCCATGACCAAAGATCTAATATGCCAGAAAATAAAATAAGGGTGAAAAGATGGAAAAGAAAGTTAACTGTGTTCTTTCTTGTACAAGGTATTTTTTCAGGGTCTTTCCGGATTCTAGCTATTTAATAAGGTCAACAACAGCAAAAAAAAAAAAAAAAACAAGACACATACTACTATTACAATTTTAACAATAAATTAGGAATTCAACTGAGCATGTTGGTTTAATATTTCATTTTATGAATATTAAATATGCAATAACAGTAAGAACAAATCTCTCACAATAGAGACATTATTGGTGCTCACTAGAGCAAATTGATGAGCAATGGGATGACAGTGATACATTGATTATTTAATTGTAATAGTAGTATGTGTCATTTTTTTTTGCTGTTTAATTATTTGTTACCTTGTTTGACAGCTTAAGAAAAGATAGTTTGACTCAAAATTCCAGTGTATGTACATCTATTGTGTTTAATATCCAACTTTTTCATGGTTGAATAAAACATTAGACTTTGCTAGCACTTCATAAAAGTAGAATATTTTACTTAATATTTTCTTTAATATTTCTATGTGTTTTAAGTTATTTGAAACCAATAACCTTTTTATATTGATTAATCTTACTTGTAATATAGTCTGATATTTCATGCATAGACATTCCCCATTCATTATTATTTAAATGTAGCATCTATTCATTGCTTGATGAAGTTCCTCTTTGAGAGCTTATTACTAGAAGATATAGCCTAGGCCATTTTTCATTAGTCTATTTATTGATTTTAGTTCTGTGTTTTCCTATCTGTACAAATATAGAAATTTCCTCTTTTCAACACAACTTAGAACCAAGAGTGAATTCTTTCCTTTATATCAGTGGCCATATTGATTGAAAAGTTGAGAGTGTTCGAACATGCCTCAACATCATCTACTTAATCTGAGGATGCTAGTCAGAAAAGAGTCCTGGGATAAATGGAGAAAGAAATTTACAGATTAAAATAAGTCAGCAAATGGTATTCTCTTTTGTTCTCTCTCCTGTTGTGGGGTAGTGGGGGTTGGGGTGGGGGTGGTGGGACGGATACTGGGAACATTGGTGGAGGAGAATGGGCACCGGTGGAGAGGTGTAAATAAAATGCAAACATGAAAGTTCATAAGTTTGTAACTGTACCTCACAGTGATTCACTAATAAATTTTTTTAAAAAGTCAGCAAAGAAGCATGTCCCACTTTACATTTCCAACATATTGTTGCTTTGTTTAATTTTAGTATAGTCATCTGACTTTCTTGTTTTAGTTCATTTCTGAAAGTATTCATTTTTTCATTACTGAATTTGAATTTCTAAGAACAGCCAACATTTTATACATAGGATCTGGGGCTTGGGCCAGGAGCACGGATTAACCTAGAATACCCTTAGTAAGGTTACATGGCTAGGAAAAATGAGATGCAGAAATTCTTGGACTTTTTAAGAAAAATAGATAATCCGTCCAACTCCAGAAACTGGAACTTAGAGAAAATCCTCCCAATACAATAAGAATTAAAACTCAAGGTTTTAATTGGGGAAAATAAAACCCCTATCAAAAGCAATTATAGATCTCAAAGGGAAGCCAGAACAAAACCACAAATTAAAGAACATTATTAGAAAATGCTGCTATACTGAGAAAGAAACATAGCAAGATGGCATTAGGAACTGGGGGACCATGTGTTTTCCCTTCTTTGCTGGGTTCATCAGTCAGGAGTCTATGCTTTGAAAATCTCCCAAGGGTCTAACAAGAAATTACAGCCTACTTACCACTGACAGGGAGAAGGAGGGAACTAAGGTGAATATGAAAAGCACTTAGAACTGTATCTGAGGTTTAACCCCACCTTAGCCTGAATCCAAAAGTATCTCCCTTATCCTGCAGTAACAATACTGCAGCACTGTAGCACTGTCATCCTGTTGCTCATTGATTTGCTCGAGCGGCCACCACAAACATCTTCATTGTGAGACTTGTTACTGTTTTTGGCATATCAAATACACCATGGGTAGCTTGCCAGGCTCTGTCGTGCTGGCGAGATACTGTCGGTGGCTTGCTGGGCTCCCCGAGAGGGACGGAAGAATCAAACTGAGTCAGCCACGTGCAAGGCAAACGCCCTACCCACTGTGCTATCACTCCAGTCCAGTTGGCTTTAAATATCTATGGATGGTATTCGTCCTTACTTCCATTTAAACTGTTTTTGATAGACTTGGGGGGCTGATTCTAGGAGTAAAGAATTGGAAGCCTCGCTAAATCAGGAACGCTGTGCTGCAGACATTGAATACCTTTTCATAAGAAAATAAATCATGGGGAAAATCATGGGTTTCAGCTATAGTCTTTACATTCTTAATTTCTCCTGCTATTCTTTGCTTTTTGTATGCTGTTGGAATGATGGGGGCATGTAATAGAATTCACTTCAAAGGCTGTTGACTTGGAGACATATTTTTTTAATATTTATAATTGTTCACCTATCACTTTAGTGATCAGTATAGAAATTTTCCACTAGGCTGAATTGATTGAAATTGTGACAGGACAACCCACGTTCCAAGCAAGGTATGTCACAAAATGAATGTCATTTAGCATCAGAAAAGACCTTAGTAGCTAAATGGAAACAAAGTTTGATACATGAGGAGACTGACCTTAGTCAAAGAAATCCTTCCAGTTGCCATAGTTAATGTTATATATACTTTGATATAGTTTTCCCTAAACTTGAGAGTGATTTTAGGAATTTGTATGGCATTGCAATGAATATTTAAACAACTAAAGGAAACTATTTTGAACCCTCAGAACAAAAAATATACTGGGTAGCCAAGAGAATTATTGAATTCTATTTCTATTCTCTCTATAGATAATGATATATAATTGATGCCACATGAAAATGCATTAAAGATTCCATAGCCGAAAGACAAAAGGCTTTAGTAGTGATATCATTAAAAACATTCTTTTTTCTCTAAATTTTGTGATTTGTATTACATGTATTCATTATTTGCATTAAATTCAGCTTTTTCATATCATCAACATTCAAAGCTAGTATTGTGTTTTGTGCTTTCTGTTTTTGGAAAAAAGTATAAAGTTTTGGTCACACAGAATATACAACTGCCTTTGCACTTCTTTCATTGTACTTACTATATGGTATTGTCTTTTACTTGATTATATGTCTTTGTTGCCTCCTGGGTAGCAAGGACTAAATTCAATTATTCCTAATATTCCCAGCACCTAATTTAATAAGACCTAGCAGTTGTTCAATATATTTTTGTTGATTGAAAATCTAATTGATGGCTATTGAAAAGAAAGTGGAAAATGGTGATGTTTTGCTTTAGCTAGGAACAAAAAGGAAAACTTAAGACCTGGAGTGGTATTAAAAACTGAGGGAGAGGAAGAGGACTAAGGAAAGCTCTGGATGCTAAATAGCTATTACACCTCCCATTTATTCTGAAATAAATACATAAACAAAAGTTTATAGGAAAGATTGAAAGGGAACTATTTAGGAACAAATGATAGAAAAATATAAAACAAAATTCAATAACTTTACTTCTTTGGGAAAATGAGAATTTTTTTGTTGAAATTAAATTTGATTGTTCATGAGGCATTTAGCTTAATATTAGCTAAAGAGTAGGTGATCAATAAATGCTGCTCTCTAACTCCTAGCCATATCATTTTTCAATAACAGAGTTGTAGGATTGAAAACTTTATGGAACACAAATCAACACTATTTAAGAAGGATTATTTGAGGTTTAAAACCCAAGGAACATTTGTACCATCTTTCTATAGGAAACGTTGAGGTAATTACTGAAATTGATTGTTTTCAGCTGAAGTGGACAGAATGTGAGAAAGGGTCTTATGGTAAAGGAGAGAGAAGAAACCAGGGCAGTGTACATCACTTATCTTCAAGGTGGGATGTCTTCTTTCCTCTTTACCTCAGTCTAGCATTAGTCCTTCAGACCTATCTAGGTAGAAGATAAACTATATGACTTGGTTTCCCTCCCCAAACACTCATTTTTCAAAGGGTGCACTTTAAGGAATGATCATTTTATTGGAATGCCCTTTAATGGATTTTGCATTTACTCTGGGATTCCTCTTACCCATAGCTCCCTTTTACACTGGCAGCTCACCCACTTACCAACATTATAGCAATTTTCCCTTCACAAGACATCTCCCTTAAGTGTTTACTTAGGAAGCTCTTCATTTGATGTGGTTGACATGTTAATAGAAACAGTGCTGGATTCTCTGTGGTAGTGAATTCTGAAAGCTGAAGAAAATCTGAGAGAAGTTGGCAGAGACATTCCATATTCCAAGTCCCATTGCTAAATGCTAAGTGGAAAATAAAAGGCCTCAGAGCAACTATGAATGCATTTTTCTTCATTGAGGAATGATTATACAACAATTCCTTATTGTTATTGAGGTCCTGTGATTTGCCATTAATACTATTAAGAATGGTTTCATGCATGCTCCTTCCAATACCACACCCACCACCAAAGTGCCTGTTACCTCCACCAGTGTCTCAAGGAACCCTCTTCTCCCCTCTTCCCACTTCAAACGCATCAGTTTTGAAGACCAACTTTTCAGTTCTATTGCCTTTCACGATTTGTTGCTCATATACCGTTTCTCTACATTACACACATGAGAGATCATTATGTAGGGTTTCCCTTTTCTTCTGATTGACTTCATTCACATGGTAATATCTAGTTCCAACCAGTTACCGCAAATTGCATATTTTATTTTTTTCTTACAAATGAGTATTATTTGTTTATATAGACCACAATGTCTTTATAGAGCCAACTGCTCTCAGATTGTTTCTAGATCTTGGATATTTTGAATAATGTTGCAATTAACATAGGGGCACAACTGACTTTCAAAATAGTGTTTTGGGACATTGGGGGTAAATACTGAGAAATGAAATAGTTGAATCATGTGAAATATAAATACTTAGCTTTTCGAGAATTGTCCATATTGTTTTCTAAAACAATTGAGCCCCATAACCATGCCATTAGACTCCGCACCAGGCTATTTTCACTCAGGGCACCCCAGAGAGGGGTGGGCAAGAGCCCTCCCCGCCCCAAGGAACCCAACCCTAGCAGCCAACCTCGACAACCCAACTGCCACCATGCTCCAGGCCAAACCTCATATATGAGTGAACATACTCCTTGACCGTGCAGCCACAACACATCATAAGACACTCCCTACTCATTTTCCATAATTATGACACCATATTTGATGGGGTTCAGACAGTAGACAATGAATCATAGAAGCAAATATGGGAACACCTGTAAAGGTGATTAGAGGCTGCCCCAAAAGCCTCCATCCCTCTTGGAGAGTCCGGCAAGCTACCGAGAGTATCCCACCTGCATGGCAGAGCCTGGCAAGCTACCCATGGCATACTCAATATGCAAAAAACAATAACAATGATGGTCCTCATTCCCCTGACCCTGAAAGAGCCCCCAATATGCTGTCAGGCTACACTAGCACATGACAGGGACTAATGAAAACGTTACTGGCACCCTCTCAAGCAAATAGATGAGCAATGCAATGACAGTGATACAGCGATACAGTGAAAGCAGTTGAACCAGTCCACAGTTTTAGTAACAGTGGATCAGGGGTAGGTGTGGGAATGTGAGTGAGGTCCTTTTTCATTCCAACATACCCCCATAATACAACTAATTAATCATTTTTGTTCTTTTTAAAACTAAAATGGATTAAGGACCTTGACATCAGGCCTCACTACATAAATTATATTAAGGGAAATGTAGGTAGGACCCTTAATGACATTGAATCTAAGGACATTTTCAATGACTCAGTTCTAAACAACCAGAAGTAGAACTGTAGCACTGTTGTCCCGTTGTTCATCGATTTGCTCGAGTGGGTACCAGTAACGTCTCCGTTGTGAGACTTCTTGTTACTATATTTGGCATATGGAATAAGCCATGGGTAGCTTGCCAGGCTCTCCAAGAGGAAAACTAGAAGAAAAAAATAAACAAATGGGACGACATCAAATTAATAAACTTCTTAATTTGCCACAAAGACAATAGTCACTAGAAGGGTGAGAGCAATAGTACAGAATAGTAGGGAACTTGCCTTGAATGTCGCTAATCCAGGTGTGATCTCTAGCCTCCCATATGACACTCTGTGCACTGCCAGGAATAAGTCCTGAGTACAGAGCCAGGAGTAACCCCTGATCATTGCAGGGTGTGGTCTAAAAATAAAAAACAAATGAACAGAAATGATGACTAGAATAAAAATATATAACACAGACTATGTGAAAATATTTACTCACCATTCATCTGACACAGGATTAATATCCAAGATATACAAAACAATAGTAAAATTTAGCAATACAAAAAAAGACATGAAAAATAGGAAGAAGGGATGAACAGACACTTCTGTAAAAAAGACATACAGGTAACTAACAGTTATATGAAAAAACAAATAACAAACTCAATTCAAAACAATGAGGCATCCCCTTATACCAATGAGATTGATACAAGTAAAAAATGAACAAATTTAAAAGAATAAAAAAGAATACATTTTGAACTCAAAGCTTGACATAAATTATACTTTTAAAAAGCCAGATAACCCAGTTGTTATAAGTCATTAGAAGTAGAGAGTAACAGTTTGTTGGATATTATCCCAAAGTATTTTAGGCTTCATCATGCCAGTTTTCCCCTTTCAGAGAAGCTTATCGTGCCCTTGCTAGCATCCATAATTTAGTTAAAGTTTATCTTTAACCTTTCCTTTGTTTTTCACCTCTCATTGTCTCGGTTCCCCAAGTCAGTCTTGATTACTTATAAGCCAAAACTTTCTGGTGATTCTGAACTTTGTATTTGTACTGCTTTGAATTTGAAATGCTGTATATTTATAAGGACTGGAGAGATAACACAGTGGGTAGGGCGTTTGTCTTGCCCGTGGCCAACCCAGGTTCGATTCCTCCATCCCTCTCAGAGAGCTCAACAAGCTGCTGAGAGTATCCCACCAGCATGGCAGAGCCTGGCAAGCTACTCGTGACATATCCCATATGCCAAAAACAGTAGCAACAAGTCTCACAATGGAGACGTTACTGGTGCCCGCTCGAGCAAATCGATGAACAACGGGACGGGACGACAGTGCTACAGTGCTACAGTGTATTTGTACCTGCTTTTCTGTTTCCCCTGTAGCCTTTTTATATCATTCTATAGAACAATGTGTTTTGGTTAAATACAGAAAGACCATTAATGCTACGTTACTAATATTTGGGAGTTGATTGAGTCTGAAATATATCTGCTCCTGGGCATAATTACTTGACTCACGCTTCAGTTGCTGTAGTTCCTAACACCCCAAAAGGGAGGACACACTGTGGGACTGGGATGGACCCAAGACCACTGGCAAAGTTACCCCAGCCTTGAGATGGGACAGTCTAGAAAGCATAAATGCATGATGGTCTTGATGCAAGCTGTTATTACTTAAGAGACACGACCCCCATGGGGAAGGGCAAGCCGAGCTGGACTGAGGACTTAGTCCAGGATTTACAGTAAAAACTGTGCTTGCTCTGAGCCCAGGAAACTAAGTGTTGGGATCTTTGTCTCTTACTGTGTTTATCCAAACAACCGCAAGTATTGATAACTTACACAACTAGAGGGAAAGATAAAAGCAAAGTAGATGTCCAGGAGACAGAGTGTCTCCTTGAGTTAGTCTCCACAAGAGAATTTCCTCTGCCAAATGTTTATCTATGTAAATGATCAATCACACCTATGTCCTTACCTCAACTCCCTCAGATGTTCTATAAGTATGTTAGCAGCTCTGCATTTAATGGGCCATTTTCACCATAGGCTGTGGTTCCCTTCTCTCTGTCTCTCTGCTGGGGAGGCCTGGGGAGGATGGGAGGCGGCTCTGGGTCACCAAATGCACACGTGTTGTCACAGCAACCACACGCTACTTTGTGAACTGACAACAGTTAATCCATATCTGAATTCTTTGAGATTTTTATAAGGTTGCAATTAGGAGTTTTGTTTTAATACAAAGGATTCAGACTATAAATTAATCTGACTAATGTTGAATCCTTGCTTATTTTTGGCCAAAAGAGTTTCATACCTACCTTATATAGTTCCCAATGCTGAGGAGCTAACAGGTAAATAGGGAAATTTTGCACACAAATTAATTTATCCTGGGTATATTTTAAATTAAAGATGATGTGAGAAATGGATTCTGAGGGTGCTTATGAGAATACAAAAGTTCTTAAAAGAATACAATTTAGGGGCTGGAGCAATAGTACAGTGGGTAGGGTGTTTGCCTAGCATGCGGCCAACCCGGGTTCGATTTCCAGCATCCCATATGGTTCTCTGAGCACTGCCAAGGGTGATTCCTGAGTGTAGAGCCAGGAGTAACCCCTATGCATTGCCAGGTGTGACCCAAAAAGCAAAAAAAAAAACAATTTAGCAGGATATTCTAAAGAAAGAATTACAGTTAGACATTATATTATAATTTCAATTCCTTGGTGAAAATAATTATATTATCTATGCCTATGCCTTTCTACCCAATATAAAATATATGTTCACTCATATGTGTATATATACTTATACACATATATGTGTGTCTGTATGTATACAGACACACATAGGTGATCATTTTCTATACCTTGCTCCAATGAAGTAGATATTATTTACATGCAACTTTTTCCAAAGGACTGTTCTTTTGTTGAAAAGATGTGGACCCTTACAGTTGCCAGCTATTTTCAAGCATAGGAAATCTTGCAAAATGTTTGTGTTGAGGCTATATTTGATATCTACCATCATGGAATCAGACTAAGTTGTTTTAGTATCCCTTTTATGAGGAAAGAGTAAATGGTGGCTCTCCTCAGAAGAACAGACATCTGTATGCTCAAAGTCATCTCCAGAGTCTCCCTGCAGGCAATATTATTTCCTCCAAGAACTTCATCTCTGCTTTCATAAAGGCAGCAACTTCACAAAACTCTTCATATAAGGGACACATAAGGAACATCATGCGTTAATTGTAAATGTTATTATTTCAGCTATGTAGTCTTCATATTTTTTCCTCTATTCTGGTTGCCAGCCTTCTATTTTCCACTGTGTCCTCTTGCAAACTATATATATATAGATAGATAGATTTAGATATAGATATACACACATATATCTATCATCTATCTATCTATCATCTATCTATCTATCATCTATCTATCATCTATCTATCTATCACCTATCGCTCTCTCTCTATATATATACATCTATCTATATATGAACATATATATATATGCTGCTCCTGTGCCTGGCTGTCTTCCCAGGGCCCCCTGGAGGGGGGCAGGTTGAGTTTCCCTCCCACCCCGAGCAGAGCCCCGGCAGCCAAAGACCTCTGGAACCTACCCACAACCATGCTCAAGGTCACTCTCCATTCATTTGGACGAGCCTCACACATGAAGGAACTGGCAGAGTAACCCAGGTGTTCAGGACCGGGGACTGAGAACTCCAAGTCTGCTGATCGGGACTGGGCATCCTCCACCCATACCTCCCATTTTCCAGTAGCCACACCCACAAACTGCCCCCTGCTCCATGTAATCCCATCAATGACCAAAATCCAGAGGCTATAAAACAAAGCTCCCAGAAGCGTGGGACCTCGGACCTCTTATACCCTAGTTCTCCCTCTTGGAGAACCTGACAGGGTACCAAGAGCATCCTGCTCATACAGCAGAGCCTGACAAGCTTTCTGTGGCGTATTCATTATGCCAAATACAATAACAATGATGGGTCTCATTCCCTTTACCATGAAAGAGCCTCCAATGTGGCATTGCTGGGAAGGACAAGTAAAGAGAGGCTGATAAAATCCAAGGACTAGGATGAATAGAGACGTTACTGGCACCCGCTTGAGCAAATTGATAATCAATAGGATGACAGTGATACAGTAATATATATATATATATGAATATTTAAATGCCTGGTATCCCTTGACATCATTCCATCACTCAGACTTCTGATGCTACTTTATAAATCTAAATGTTGCAAATTTTTGCTTCTGTGAAAAAACTTGCCAGTCATCTCTACTTTGACTACCATCTTTTACTTGTGGGGGGCAGGGGGGGAAGGTGTTGAGCCACACCTGGGAGTGCTCAGAGTTTACTCCTAGTTCTCTGGTCAGGAATCACATCTGGTGGTGACCATATCTCGTTCTAGGAATTTAGCCAGGTTTAGTCACATTCCTTAATTCCTTAATTAAAGAATTAATTAACACAGTGCCTTAATACCTATACATGACTAGCTATAACACGTCTGTTTTGTGTACCCAAATCGTACTATTGTTTAGCCATACTAGAAATTCCTTTTTTTTTTGCAAAAGAATGAGTTAGGACAATCTTGGAAAACATATGTATTAGAATTACCTTTATTTTTGTAACTTGTCTCCAAAGAGTCTCAATTTGTACTCTCATAGAAGGTTAGATAAAGATTGACTTACCTAATTCTTAGGTCATGATAGAGGAAAACAAATTTTAATGATTCTGAGATATCGAGATATCAGAGTAAAAAAAGAGGCAGTATTTAGTGATCCATATGCTAGGCACTCTAGATCTCTTCTGGAAATTGTACCATAAAATTTGGGAGCAAAGGAAGGAAGAACTATCATTTAGAGTTCTATTATGCTTTAAGTTAATTATTGAGACATGCTTGTAATGTTGTAACACTCCATTTTTTATATATATGAAAATTCAAGTAATAAGTGAAATAAATTAAAAAATAAATCTTAAAAAAAGAAAATTCAAGTTGCACAGGAAATAATAAGATATATAAGGTATACATTAAGCTCATTTACTACATAGCCTGCCTTTTTTCCCTATTTATATATGCAGTTTAGTATTTTTAAAGATCTGAACTGAGACTCTAGGATTTTAAAGTTCAAAATAAGTTTTAGATAATAAACACACACATATTTACATACATGTAAGAGTACACGATGAAGTTGTTTTAGAACTTGCCCTGTTCCAGCCAGACATTGTCATCAAAAACAATTAAGATGTTTAAAATCTTATGCTTCTGGATATCAAAGTCCTCTTTTTTTTTCTTTTTAGGTCACACCTGCAGATGCACAGGGGTCACTCCTGGCTTTGCACTCAGGAATTACCATGGCGGTGCCCAAGAGACCATCTGGGATGCTGGAAATCGAACCTGGGTAGCCCATGTGCAAAGCAAATGATCTCTCTGCTGTGCTATCACTCCAGCCCTTCAAAGTCCTTTTTAAAAGTTCATCTAGTAAATTTAAAACAGGAATCCTGGCTTCAGAATCTGTACCATTAAAGGTGACGGTAGAACAAGATAGATCTTGGCAGTAGTAGGTCTATTGCTTATTTAAAAGCCTCCCTTCTTATGAAATAGATACTATACCCAGACAAACTAGAATGGGCGAGTCTAGGAGTAAATATGACAACCCCTTTGATGCAGTTTACATAATGATAGAAAAATTACCTGAACCCCATCTGTCTTATAGAAGGGGATTAGGAGAGAGAAACAAATTAAATTCATTGATTTGAAAGAACATGAACAAGGAATTTAGAGAAACCTGGTTTCAGTTTTTGAGTTTGCCCTTACTTTCTTTTTAATTTTCAACAAGTTGTTTAATCTATTTTTCTCAATTTTATCAAGAATGCAGCGCAGTCTTAAGATCTATTTCATTTTAAATATAGAATACAGCTATAGGTAAGAGCCACTGAGGAAATTTGGCTCTAGAAATCATGAAAACCTCAATTATCTATCTAGAAAAGACAACATTTGCAGTTAAAAACAATTTCATATTTTATAAAGGAGACAATTTCATTATACCCTTTTCTTTGTAATTTCTGTTGGAGAACCACAGAAATGAAATTTTAGATAGAAAAATTACCACTTTCTTATGCAAGGAAAGCTGAAAGTCACAATTGGCTAAAAATCAGAGTTTAAGAGAAGAAAGTAGTGTTTTTAGAAAATTGCAGGATAGGGGCTGGAGCAATAGCACAGTGGGTAGGGCGTTTGCCTTGCACCCGGGTTCGATTCCCAGCATCCCATATGGTCCCCTGAGCACCGCCAGCAGTAATTCCTGAGTGCAGAGCCAGGAGTAACCCCTGTGCATTGCCAGGTGTGACCCAAAAAGCAAAAAAAAGAAAAAAAAGAAAATTGTAGGATATAGTTTAATGAGTAAGACTATATGTAAAGAATTTTGCTTTGAAATATTTCAAGAAAATAATTTTATTTAATCTTTTCTTATGCAATAATATACATTTGCTGTTGACTGTAAACAATATATATGAGTAAAATAAAAGAAAATTGTAGGTATTATTCAACTATATACATCCATATGAGATATTATTATTCATCATATCATATTTTAGATCATATTACATTTAATAATTTTCATAAAGTTTATTTAGATACTACACTTGATCTTAGCCAAAGTCCGAGAAGCAATAAGTTTATTTAGAGGTTAAAGTTCTAATTGGAGATTTTCTTTAATTTCATTATGCTTTCAGCAAGATTTGGTTTGTCATAATTTTGTATCCTGTTTCTTTATTTCATTTTTTTGAAAAATTATTTAATATTAATTTTGAATAGTTTTTTAAAAATGTCATTGATGCTTCATCTAATAGCTTCTGTTTGCTCTCACCACTTGCCATTTATTCTGAGAGGCAATACATAACACATCCTGTAAAACTTTTATTATAAATGGCTTGGGTTGTTGAGGCATAGGTAAGGTAGAGAGATTAAGTTATAACTCTGTCCCCTTTGTTGATGAGTTTAGACTCTACTTATAAAAGTTTTGCTAAAACTCTTTACTATGATTCATTCTGGCTACAGGTGAATACATGTGTATATGATCAGATGTTTAAGAGTTAGCTCACATCTTTGATTGCATAATAGTAATAATATAGGCTTCTCTTGGTTACTTGAGAATAACCTATTTTTTTCCCAGCATGGGAGTTTGAAAAAAAAAAACTAACATTTTCCAACGTTGGGGTGACAAAGAGCTTTTATGCCTTTAGCTATGTATTCAAGGGTTTCTCCCTAGCCTGGCTTTGAACAGCTGGCCATGTACAAGTTCAGTGCTTTAAACCATTCTATTTCTCTTCTGACCATCACATTTTGTTGATGCTGAGTCAAAAAGGAGTATTTTATAGTGTTAGGATTTTTTTTCTTAGATGCTTTCTTGTGCCTTCAGTTTCTTTGTCTTCTAATTTGAGATGTTGTTCAAATTTCTCAGGCCTGTCCAAAGTTTTTTTTTATATATGTATAGTGAACTCTTTACAAGCAGAGGTGGTAGTAAAATGCATTAAGTCCTACTTTTGTCTTCTCTTGTTTTCTTAGTTCATAAAATATCATTTAAAAATATTGTAGGTCCTTTCCAAGTTAATTTTCATTTGTGTCTTTTCCTTCCCTACAATTTGTTTTATAATGGGAAGATTTTAATTGAAAAAAATTAAATAGCCCATGATAAGGAAAGTCAATTTCAGTACAACAACAACATATAGCCATCAAAAGCATATTTGTAAGAATTTTTAAAAATATAGGAAATGCTTAATATGGGAATGTTAAAAATTCATATGGAGAATAACCTTAATCATGTTTCAAAATACACATTTATGGATAAAATGCCTGACTGAACATATTTATTTACTTATATTTCATCTAAAAATCCCACTAAAATGACAGAAATAATATAATAGCAATAAGTCACAAGCAATATGGCAGTGACATATAACTAGGAAGGGTATCAAGCCTACGCAACCAGCAAAAACACTTTAAAGAATTTTAAAACACATAAAGTGAGATGACCTCACAAACCAAAAGAAATGCTGAATTGCCAGACTAATTGTACATTTATAGTTTTATCTATAAACTTCCTTTTATAAGAATTTATAGAATTTCCCTACATAGGATTTTGGCAAATATTTGCTTCTTTGTCTGCCATAGAGTCTTCTAGAATATGGTCCAACCTTCACACAATTTTATTTTCCTTTTCTTCTCAGCATGAGTTCTCACTAAAGTTAGGCCTATAGCCTATTCACTTTCTCTCCCCTTCCAACTATTGTCTGTCTTCCTTTTATTCCTTGAAGTTTTTCATAGTATTAGCTCTTGATACATTTCAGATCTGTCTAAAACTACCATTATATAAATATTTCCTGTATTTAAGGTTCAGAGACTAAAGTATAAACCTGCCTTTGGATCCCTGATTAAGTTAATTTTATTCTGCAAATGGATAGTGATTGGCCCACAAATTTACTGTTTAATTATTATTTAAGATTTATTTGGCATTTAATATTGAAACCTCTTGCAATCTTACATTTATTGTATAATTTTGTTACATAGCTCTAGAGCATGAACACAGATGCTCTTCATGTATTCTGAATTTTTTTGTAGTTCTGCGGGAATATGATGCTGTGATTTTTCACTTGATTCTTATTCATGTTTGTTTTTGCTCAGAATATCTCTTTTTCCTTAAGTGAATTTTTTTTGTTTTTTGGGTCATACTTGGTGATGCACAGCTGATACTCTGTGATACTCCTGGCTCTGCACTCAGGAATTACCTCTAGCAGTGCTCAGGGGACCATATGGGATGCTGGGAATTGAACCCAGGTCACCCTCATGCAAGACAAACGCTCTACCCGCTGTGCTGTTGCTCCAGCCCAAATTTCTGCTAATTTTATATTGTTAGTTTTCCTCAAAGAGACAGATTACCCTGTTATTATTTCCAGCATGTTTCTCTTCCACTGGATTATTTGTGATAAAATTATCAAATTGCTACCAAGATTCTGACTCTTTGAATTTATAATCTCCCTATAGCTGTGATGAGATTAAGGGATATGCTGTTTATACTTCCAAGATTATTAATAAGATTACATAACTTCACTTTCACATTAATTGATAAGATCTAAATAGATCTTATTTCATTAGAGAAGTTCTTACAAGAGGTTAATCTTTTACTGAAGTTAGAGATTCTAAAACTGAATGAGAGTGTATAAAAAAGGCAATGAGGTGAAGATGAGAGAGTAATATTTAGACACATACAGTCTCTGATTAAGAGCTACCAAATAATGAAGTCTTAGTTCCCAGGGAAATGAATTCTGGTAACAGTTTGAGGGTTTGTAGATATCTATCTCTGGTCAAACTTCCAGATGAGAATATGGAAAAGCAACACAAAAGATTGTCTTTGAGTAAAGGACTAAGGAGAAACATCTCCTCCTGATACACAAAAACTGTAAAATTATAAATTTGTTTTGTTTCAAGCTGTTCTGTTTTTGGTTAGTTGTACAGAAAGGTGTAAAATGGGTATTATCTGTTGCAGTTGAATTTCTTGGGAAGCAGGTTTTAAATTGGAGATTAGCATGCTGGGAGTTGATTGTGGAAACTCCTAACATTAATAATGTGTGACTAAAGGAAGTAGAATAAAGAGGAAGAAGTTGTGAAACACTGAAGTCTCAATTAAAACATCTTAAATCTAAATCGGGAGCTTGAGACTGGAGTACCTCTTTGGAGCAAAACTGAGTTGGCTCAATGGGACTGTGGCCTTACAGTTAACCATGCCTTAGCCAGTCACTGGTGCAGACTGTTCCTCAGGAAGGGAACAAAAATTACGGAACGCAATTTTCCTCAACTAAATATATTTCATAGATTGGTCTAATGCTGAGGGCAGGGAAACATTTTCTTGGTAGTAAAACATACCATGCTCCTCAATGAACTTCTTGAATATAACAACCATTCTGTTTTTCATGACTATAACCCTTTCAGCTGGCATATCTTCCCATTTATAGTAATGTGCAATACAGGATAGGATAAATTCATCTTGTTGAAACACTCATAGTTTATTAATGATAGTTACAATATATTTTTGAAGTATTTGTTTTATTCATGGCAAAACCTGGCAAGCTACCTGTGGCATATTCGATATACCAAAAACAGTCACCACAAGTCTCACAATGGAGACGTTACTCAGCCTGCTCGAGCAAATCGATGAACAATGGGAGGACAGTGCTACAGTGTTATTTGTTTTATGATTATTTTCATGAGATTTGTACTTTATAAATAAGTCTTAATCATATATTTATCTGGCTCACTATTAAGTAGTTAGAATGAAATAATATATTAAAATAGGCAAAGACCCCAAAATTACACATGTATGTGCACCCATATGTGCATACATGTCTACATATAATATATATGTATGCATATACATGCTAATACATGCCTTAATACATAAATGTGCTCATATATATGAAAAGGTGTATATATATAATAATATATTTTATAGGGCCAGAAAGAACGTATAAGGGTAAGGTGCTTGCCTTATTCATGATTGACCCTAATTCATTCCCCAGAATTGCATATGTTCCCCCATGCACTGCCACAACTTCTCTCTAAGCACAGAACTAGTATAACCTCTGAGTTCCACTAGGTATGGCTGAAAACAACACACGAAACAAACCAAATATACATATATACATATTTGAGTATATGTGTATATAATACACATGGACTGGAGCAATAGTACAGCGTGTAGGGCATTTGCCTCGCATGTGGCTGACCCAGGTTCGATTTTTCCATCTTTCTCGGAGAGCCCGGCAAGCTATCAAGAATATCCTGCCTGCATGGTAGAGCCTGGCAAGCTACCCGTGGCGTATTTGATATGTCCAAAACAGTAAGAACAAGTCTCACAATGGAGATGTTACTGGTGCCCGCCCAAGCAAATTGATGAACAATGGGATGACAGTGCTACAGACAGTGCTATGATACACATATGGATATATATATGTATATATACACATATATATAAAGTCTTTAAAAGGTGATATGTTTATTGAGGGGAAGAACTGATACAGTTAAGTAGAGCGCATGAGAATTGCTGGCATATAAGATCCTGGCTGCAATTTTAAATTAGATAGTAAAAGTGTGTCTGAGCAAAGACCTAGAAAAGAAATGAGGAACAGCCATTCAACAGGAAAAACTGACCACGGCAAATGTAATAATACTGGCTTGATAACATGTATGAAAGCATCAAGGATTATCTGGGATGTGACTCAATATTAAACCATATCCTTCACAGGTATGGGTCTTAGTTTCAATCACACACACAGCCAGTATATATGCAAATAATAAAATGTTAAGTGAATAAATAAAGGCATAAAAGAACCTAATGTGATAGTAACAATGAGTGAATTTCAGGTGTATTAGTGATTGGTATTGAAGCAATGGACATCCCTGTAAGTACTCAGGACATTGAATTTTACTTTGTAAAAATTAGGGAATTTTTTTTTTTGCTTTTTGGGTCACACCCGGCAGTACAGAGGGGTCACTCCCGGCTCTGCACTCATAAATTTCTCCTGGCAGTGTCAGGGGACCATATGGGATGCTGGGACTCGAATCCAGGTTGCCTGCGTGTAAGGCAAATGCCCTACCTGCTGTGCTATTACTCCAGCCCCCAAAGTGAGGGAATTTTAAAGAGAACATTCACATAACATGATGCTCATGTTATAATAGTTACTATGGTAAGCACTTCATCCTTCTTGCATTTTTCGCTTCTCACAAGACTCTCTTGATAAGGTAGCACTGTAGCACTGTCATCCTGCTGTTCATCAATTTGCTTGAGCAGGCACCAGTAACGTCTGCATTGTGAGACTTGTTTTTGGCATATTGAATATGCCACGGGTAGTTTGCCAGACTTTGTCATGTGGACAGGATACTCTCAATAGCTTGCCAAGTTCTCCGAGAGGGAAAGAGGAATCAAACCTGGGTCAGCCTTGTGCAAGGCAAATGCCCTACCTGCTCTGCTATCACTCTAGTTTTTTTGATCTTAAGATAGTATTATAAATATCCCAATCTCATTAACAAGTATTTTTCATCTGAATTAAATTGGTTAATGCATCAAATGTTACATAGATAATGAGCTATGAGAACTGTTTCTAAGCTGTCTGACTCAGATAAATAATCAGATCATTACTGAGTCCAGATAGAATTGTTTGATTTTTTTAATAACATAAAATTATATAAAATGTCTAGACATACAATTCAAACCCCCACTGTTATTAAATGATCAATTGTTAAAAAATCTTAACACATGTTCAGTTGATAGAAAATACATTTGTTTTTACTAGGGGAAGTCTGTTCAGTCATCATTTCATCATTTTTCCATATTTTATGACCATCCAATACTCTGTGCTTCCCAGTTGCAAGTTGGATATTCTGAAAAAGACTTTGAAATCAATTCCTAGGACAAGGAAAACAGTGGCAGAGAGAAGTTAGCAATCATCACTACCCTTTAAATGGACTTGACTAATTTCACAGGAAGCTTGGAAACTCAAACAGATTTTTGGTAGTGAGACCAGATGACCAGACCTTTATTCTCTTACGTTAGTCTATCATGTATTGTGAGCCTTTGAAGCATAACACCGTACAGTATCCAGCACAATTTCCTATGCTAAAGACACCAGTGTCTATTTCCTCCATTGTCATTGTTTTACAAAGGACTTAAAAACTCTGAAAATTGTTGCTGACACATGAACTTTATAGAAAAGTTAGAACAGGGATATTCAAGTTAGTCTACAATATTTTGCAGCATTAAAAGCAACCTAAATTCTTCAGTCTTTCCGATTGTTAGAGTATGAGGGCTTACAGAATTTTATATATAACTATAAAGTAAAACATTTAGGTAAAATACACTGATCAGCAAATTTTTTATTTGTGTGCCTGACTATATCAGCAATCAGGAACCAGAGAATTCACGAAGACCAAGAAACTCTCTAGATGATTTACATCTAACTTGCAAGGATTGTATGCCTACATTCAAGTAAAAAGTACCTTGGTAACATTTAATTTTGTTTATTGACCTTCTAATTAAAGCATTTTTAATTTACTCAATAATTTACTTACTGAATAATTATGAAACTAGAAAATTTAGACGCAGAGTTTGAAAACTCAGACATTGCCTTGATTTTAATGATTTTCAGGGAAAAAAAATACCACTCATATGGACAGTTTCCAAAAAGAATGCTTGGAAATATGCAAGTGTCTAGTCCATAGAAATATTAGATATGGTAGGGTTTATTTGTGTGGTTTTTTTTTGTTTGATTAGGGTTTTTCATGCATTCTGTAGGATCTCAGGCTTGAAGTAGAAGTATGAATAAGCAAGGAGACCTAGAAAGAAGAGTTTGTAGTAAGACTAAAACATCTTGATTTCAAATTTCTTCTTCTCTTTTTACAAATGTGAGACACTTAAGAGTAGAATTTAGACTCTTGTTCTCTCTCATCAGTATTTAAAAGGAAACTGATATGGAGATTTAATGGAATGAAATAAAATGTTCTTGAATATGGTAATGCAGGAACTAGCTAAAACATTGTGAGGCAGAATTGGTCTTTGACCTGAATACTGATCTTTCAGTGATCTTTACTCCGGCTACCACATGTGTTACACTCAATTCCAACTCCTGCACCAAAATGCTTCTTTAATCAGATTTTTTTAAATATAAGGATACATTTTAAATATATATTTGAAACATTTTAATGAAAATTTATTTTATATATTGGGATCTTCCAAGCAGTGCTCAGGAGATCTGGGAATCTTTCCAGTTATTTTCCTCCTTCCAGGTCACTGGTTCAACCTGAGGAAATAGTGCTGCTATACTTACAGGGATTATCTGGGCCACCCTGGTACTGTTCAGGGCTCTCTAGAGCCACTTGTGGTGATGTTCAGGGGTCTCCAGGCTTGCAGCTGGTAATGTTCTGAGTATCATGTGGTGCTGAAGTTGAAACTAGAGCCAGAGAGGTGCAAGACATACATCTTAATTCTTATATTATCTCTCTAGCCTCTGAAACTTTAATTTTCTAGGAAACTCTGCCAGTAATGTTTTCCAGTCTAAAAAAAAGATACATAATTCATATTTTACCTGCATTTATTTATAAAACATACATGTCTTATCCTGTGACTTTGGGGACTTTTTTTAAAATAGGAATTCATCTGCCAATGTCTGAGTGAGAGAAAAGTAACAGACAGTTTTAGATCTCCTCAATCGGGAAGTGCTGAATGTAGTTCCAGAAGTTCTGTCCCAATGGCCTTTGGAAAGGCCTCCAATCTCCTATCCAGTTTTTTCTCATGTTTATTTTTATGGATCAAGCCACCAGAAGAACATGTTAAGCAGAGAACATCTAATCATAGACTGTGTCTTTCTTTTTGAATTAAAATAATCAGTAATACACTATAATTTCACTAAACTTCTCCCAAGATGCTCTTGTTTTCAAGGCTGACAGCATTTTCTAATTTAGAAGTGAAACAAAACTAGCATTTATCCAGTTATTAAATAGCTGCTGCTTAACCCTTAATCTTCTCTCGGTTGGGAGTATTTGGAAACGGGGCATGAGATGAAGGCCCATACTACCCTTCACCTGGTTCAGTATGTATGACGTTCACAAACATAAGATTTTTTCTTTTTTTAAAACTACATTTATTTAAGTACATTATTTACAATTTTTAAATTATACTTTTTATGTATATATCATTCGAAAACTACATCTATCACTAAAGTATCCACTTCCCTCCACCAGTGTCCCAGGAGCTTCCTCCCAGCCATCTGTCCTCTCAAGAAAGCTCTGTTCTACAGACAAAGTCTCTCAGTCCGATGATTTCAGTCATTTGTGAAAACAAAGGATTTTCTGAAGAATCAAAAACATGCTAAAATCATAGACACTTTTAGTATCAGGATCATCTAGATGATATAAACAACCATCTCGATTTTTTAAACTGATTTTTTTTAAAACTGATTGCTTGTTTGTAGCGTCCTAATATGGTCAAGAAAGGGGCTGCTTTACTGAAATGAGAAGACCAGGATTCTGGTCCCCATTCTACCATACATTTCTTGTACAGTGATTCAGAGAGCTCCAGAACAAAACAAGATGATGTAATTTGAATTAGAAAAATCATAGGCATGTTTGAGATTGAATCCTATTTTTATCCCTGACTATATCCTTCAGTGTAAAGTCCTGTCAGTGCAGAGTCTTGTCTTGTCAGAGATTCAATTTCTCATCTTCAAAAAGTGGATGATAAACCCTGGATCATAAAGGACAGAGTTCAGTGATCTGAGTTATACAAACATGTGGGAAACACTGGGTAGACAACTTTTTGTATAGGGAAAATTCAGGTAAACTGAAACACTGCTAAGATCAAGTCGGAAAAGGTCATTGTGATCTTACTTGAAAAGACTTTAATAATTGCAGAAACTGGAGGTACTTACTAGGGAAAACAGAAACTTAACAGTTGAGAAAAGTAAGTCGGTTGAGAGCTAAAATATATTTTGTGTTCTTTGTACTAGCACTAAATAGGTATGCCAGGGAGGAATAAAATCTTATTCTGCCACCTAATTTTTCCTAATTTACAAAATGAGATTAGAGTAGGTGATCTTTCAAGTTTATTTTCATTCTAACAAGGATATGAATCTAAGAATAAATGATCAGCTATTTAAAATTTTTATAAAGCATTGATACACTATACCAACAGACACTATGTGCTGCTAAATAAGGGAGAACTAATGACATGTGATTTTGAGAAAAATACTGTATAGCATTGAGAAGACAATTCAAATAATTGAATGTCACTGTCACTGTCATCCCACTGCTCATCGATTTACTCAAGTGGGCACCAGTAACCTCTCCATTGTGAGACTTTTTGTTACTGTTTTGGGCATATTGAATATGCCACAGGTAGCTTGCCAGGCTCTGCCTTGCAGGCGAGATACTATCCGTAGCTTGCCGGGCTCTCTGAGAGGGAAGAAGGAATCGAACCTGGGGTCGGCTGAATGCAAGGCAAACGCCCTACCCGCTGTGCTATTGTTTCAGCCCTTAAATAATTGATAATTTAAATAATCCTAATAATATATAGCACAGCATATAGTCCTTTGAGCACTGTTATGCATGGGCCCACCCTAACCCCACAATTAAAGTAATACAAACACTACTCACTTGGACTGTTTTTCAGAAGCTTCCTAAGTTCTCTGCATATGGACAATCAGTCCTTTCTGCGTTCCTTCACAATTTTGCTCATCTCAGTTGAGACCAATCTCAGATCAAAGGTGTAAACTACTATACTATTTGTCATAAAAAACAAATAGAAGCACTGGGGGAGTGCCTTACATAGTAGATACATGTTTCACATGCGCGAGGCTCTGAGTTATATGCTGAGCACCTTGTGAGCCTGAGATGCGTGCCTGCCATTGCTCCCTTTACCCACCTGTCACTACTGAATGGAGCCTCTTTCCATCAGAGAATACAACCACAAAAAAAATTAAAATTCCTTCATTAGGAAATTAAAAACTCATGGAATAGCCATGTATTAATTATTTCAAAAACAGTTAAAATTTCATTTGTGAGATTTTTTTCCACATGCAAGATTGCTGTTTACAGTATTTCTTGAGGGGGGAAAAGAATGAAGTATAACATTATATATATAAACATGCATTAAAACTGTTTTTAATATGCTTGGAAATACTGGAAGAGAAGTATCTAGTCATTCTTTCAAATTGTATAAGCAGGACAAATTTATATTCTTCTCTACACTGTCCCATGCTTCTTTCTTTTGTAGAATGTGCATATGTACTTTGACAATCAGAAAAATTAGTAAAATGGAAAAGCAAATACAAAACGTAATTGTAATTCATAAAGAGTTGATATTCATGGTTTATAGATATTTGGGATGTTATCAAATCAATAGCATCTGTGTTGTAGGTATAAATTTAAAATGTCATGCATGATTTCTGATTAATCATGCATTATTTTGATTAATTGGAAGCTTCCTTGAACGATAATGCAAAGGTTCTGCTTACCTCTTTCAGTCTTTCTAGGTTTATATAATAATAACATAAAGAAAGCCATATTAGCAGGAGCAAAAGGCAATTTAATCTATGTGTATGGAGGTACCACATAACATGGTGCCCACTTGACTAAATTTAAAAAAACAATCTAATGTTATATATTATAGGTCATTATTATAGCTTAAGTAACATGGTTACAATGGTGTTAGCCATTATGGCTTTAATGCAGTTACTGTGTCTCACCAGTACCAAAGACCCTATACCTTTGTCTTTAAGTTACTTCTAGCCTGCCTCTTCCCCTGTTCCTACATGTTGTTTGGTAATCTCAGTTTTATAATCCAAGACCAGAGGTTTATCATAGCTTGATACTAATTATTTGCTGGTTTTGTCTCACTGTATACCTCACACAAGTAACAGGAGCCTGTATTTGTCCTCCCTCTAACTTATTTTCCTTATTTAACTTACTTAACAGTCAGAGAACTGAAGGATTTTATCTCTTTTAAATGTTGCATAATATTTGATTGTGCATATATGCTGCAATTTCTTTATTCATTCATCAATTATGTAATACATGTGCTATTTCTATATGCTGGCTCTTTTATGTAACACTGCAATGAGATAGGTATGTGTATAGCTTTTTTGAATTTGTGTTTTTTGTTTGGGTGTAGATGTCAAGAACTGGAATTGCTGGGTCATAGGAAGTTCTATTCTTTTTGAGACATCTTTATACTATTCTCCATAGAGACAAACTAGTCTTTATATTATTTTTCATAGAGACTGAACCAGGTGATTACATACTAACTATGAGTGAGAGTTAATTTTTTCCAATACCCACCAACACTCATTGTGCCCAGTTTTTGACAAGATATTTGAATGGAACTTTAAGTACTATTTCAATTACTTCTAAGGACAAAGTCTTAAAAACAATATGAGACAAGAATAGAGGAGAAATGATCATATCTAAGACAAGTTGTTAGGAGAAGAGAACAAGGTACTAAAAAACTAGAATATTTGATTTCGAGTGAACAAGAATACTAAGATAAAAAATTGTTACTTTGGGTGCTAATTTTTTTAATCATAAATTTTAGTTAATTTAAATTTATCTATTGATTGATACAAGAATTTTAAAACTGCAACAAAGAAAAGTAGTGAAGACATGATATGAGTTAACCCAGATAACTAGGAAGTTTAGGATGAGAAAAAAAATTCTGAAGCTGGCAATAGATATAACCAGTGCATTTATCCCTTGTAATAAAATTAAAAAATATAATATATATATATGTATATATATGCATGACAGAGCCTAACAAGCTACGCGTGGCTTACTTGATATGCCAAAAACAGTAACAATGACAATCCTTATTCCCTTGACCCTGAAAAAGGCCCCCAATATGCCATCGGGCTACACTACCATGTGACAGGGACAAATGGAGACGTTACTGGCACCTGCTTGAGCAAATAAATGAACAACGGGATGACAGTGGTACAGTGATACAGTTATACATAACCACTGCCATTAGGGCTGCAAAAAAAATTGACTTTAGTATATAGCCAGGTATATAGGATAAAAGTAAATGGAATTTTCAGTGAAGAGACTGAGTATATAATATGAAAATCATGCTCTTTCTAGAGTTTAAATTCCAGAGAAGTTTGAATGGTTGACAGGAGCTGGAGCTTGAATCTACAGTCTACTGGTACAAAACAGTGGATGCACAACAAATCTTGGTTCAATTGAAATAATAGGAACAAAATGCCTTGGTGCTGATATTCTTTTAGGGAGAGAGGGAAACTATCAATTCAAATGCTAATACCCTTTTGGAAAAGGTCACTTGGGTAATTTGAAGTGCTGTAGTAGCCATATTGGGCAGAGGGATAGTGGATGGATCTCTGTGGGCTTCCAGAAATCCATTTGTGAACATTGTTTATGGCATGAAATGAGATTGGGAGAATGAACTCAAGTCATGAAAAGAAGCTGGACTTAATCTTTAACTATTAGTGAATCATAGTAAGTTTTATCATGAGTCTTTTCTGCAAATGATAAGCCATATCCTAACTGTAGAGCCTATAGATGTGACATTATTTTACAAAAAGTTTGAAGATATAAAATCTCTTGAGTTGAAACCATCATGTTAGTGTGAGTCTTAATTTCAGTAATACTTTCTTAGAAGAAAAAATTGGAAAAATAAAAGACAAATTCACACAGAGAATAAGGGCAAGAGAAAAATAGAGGTAGAAACTAGAGTCAGAAAACTAGAAGTCCAGTCACTCCAAGGACTGACATTAGCCAACACAAGCATAAACACAACTTGAGAAGGAATAGTCGGAGAAATAGGGCCAGAACAATTTAGAATGGTGTCAGGGAAGTTACTGAAACAGAGAACTTCAAGATTTTTTAAAAAAATAATATGGTATCTAGAAATTAAAAATACTTGACTATCAATGAAAATTATTGTTGACTATGATTTTAAAAGAAAGTAATATAATCTAAGAAATACAAGTTGGGGGGCTGGAGTGATAGCACAGTGGATAGGGCATTTGCTGTGCACACGGCTGCCTGGGTTCAATTCCCAGCATCCCATATAAGGTCCCCTGAGTACCACCAGGTGTAATTCCTGAGTACAGAGCCAAGAGTAATCCCTGAGCATCACTGGGTGTAACCCAAAAAACAAACAAACAAATAAAAAAAAGTTTTTTTAAGAAATACAGGTGGGTAATACATATAGGCAATGATGTGCAGCCATTCTTTGATGATTTCCTGGAGGAAGTGATTCTACGCTAATTTTTTTCCACCCAGTTTTTATTGAGATACCATGCTTTCCAGTATTGTTAACAGAGGTCAGTGTATACACTGTTCTAATATCTCACCCTCCACCAGAATGTCAGCTTCCCTCTATCAGTTTCCCTCTATCAATGGACCCCTTCCATCTATTCTGCCCACACTCTTTGGTAAAATCAGTTCTATAGGTGGATTTTCTGCTTCTTTTACTATGGCCTTAGTAAGATACTTTAAATCCTGTGGATAAGAGAAAATGTTTTGCACCTGTCCCTCATCTACTCACAGATTCAACGGAGCATGAGATCGCATTTTAGATTAAGATTTTCAGGAACATTATGAGAGGGCACTAAATACCAAGTCACAATTTTACACTTTTTATGTCCTGTTTTTTCTCATTTTTGATGGCTCTCCATAATAATAAATACTATGCCATTTCTGTTGACCGATAATAATGATTATAACTTTTTTAGTATTTGTTACAGACTTGGTAAAGTACTATGGAAGCTACAAATGTGCCAGAGACACAGTCTTGTCTCTCAGGGTTTCTTCTGTATTTGGAGAGAGAGGAAATCAGGGAGGTTCCCTATACAGCACAGAAGTAATTCCCACACTCTGCTTCAAGGGCCCAGGGATAAAGCTCATCACATGTGACTGGGGAACTCAGTACTTCAACAGTTGGGTAAAGAACCCTAATTTCTTAAGAGTAAATGATACATGACAGAGTGCTGTGGAAACCTAACTGATCTCAGGGGGAGGGGCGGGCAAAGCATAGAAAAACAAGTGAACTTTGAAATCACTCTTATAGAGCACTAAGAAATTAAATAAATTAAAATGAGTGAGGAGAGACTGCTAAAATCTCAGGGCTGGGATGAATAGAGACATTACTGGTGCCCGCTTGAGTAAATTGATGAACAAGGAGATGATAGTGATGCAGTGATACAATGAAAATAAATGCACAGTTCTAAGAGAACAAGCTGCTTTGGAAATTGAAGACAGATTTCTTACCTTAAAAGTAAGAAATAAGGGAAAGAAGGATGAGAAAAACAGGTGAAAATAAATTTTGACAAAAAGTAGCCTTCTATTATTCAGGAAACCATGCCTTTTTAACCTTGCCATATATCCGGATTTAAACTTCCCAATAAAATCATCTTTATTAACATCTTCGGCAAACCTGCTCACTTGTTCGAGTTCTGCTTCAGCACGTCTGGATCCCAAATGGTTGTCATTAGTCATTCCGAAGCTTTAGCTTATTTTATTTATGACTTGCTCCAATACACACAATATTCCTACATGAAATTTAATGTGAACTTTTGTCAGTGATTACTATTCAACATGTGGCCTCTAAACTCTGCTGCACCCCATAGGACTTAATGAGCACTCACTCAACCTGAATTTATTGAGCACTTGCTACACAGCTGGAACTGTGCCAGGTGCCTCCCAGTCCTGCTTCTCAGCCTCTAATATTCATGTTACTTCTACTGAACTTTAATACTAACCCATCCTTTAATACCAATTTAAATCGCAGGATTTATTTAAATAAAAAACAATGACTATTTTGGGAATATGCCCAGCAAGCTACCAAGAATATCCCGCCTGTATGGCAGAGCCTGACAAGCTCCCCATGACATATTCGATATACCAAAAACAGTAACAACAAGTCTCACAATGGAGATGTTACTGGTGCCTGCTTGAGCAAATTGATGAACAATGGGACGGCAGTGCTACAGTGTTACTCATTTTGATTTTCCAAGGATTTCTTGGCTCACAGAACAATAAAAAGACAGATGAATCTGCTGCTTGTTAAATATTTCCATCCTAAAGTTAATCATTTTATTCCCGGTTTTGGGGCCACACCCAGAAGTGCTCATGGCACTCAGAGATAACTCCTGGTGGTGCTGAGGAATTGTATGGGATGCCAGGGATTGAACCCAAGTTGACTGCATGCAAGGCAAGCACCCTACTTAATGGCTCAGGCCAACATTTGTTTAACAGTCATTGAATATTAAGTGGTTGCTGATCACTGACTATATTTAGGATTTCCCAGTAAAAAGAACAGATAAAAATAATAGACTACAATGAAATTTATGTTCTTAGAGTTACAGATAGACAATGCATACAGCAATGACAAATGTAGAGAATAGTTTAAGGTAATTAAGTTTATAGAAGGAATTGAAAAGACTAATATGATTGGAGCAGTCCAAAACAGAAAACAACCTAAATGTGAAAGTTCTACTCAAGGGTTAGCCCAATATACTGAAGAATAGCAAGATGCCCAATCAGTCTGAAGTCAGTGTAAGAGAGTAAACAGAGAGAAATAGAGACAGAGAGACACAGAGAGAGACACAGAGACAGAGATAGAGACATACACATACAGAGACAGAAAAAGACAGAAAGAGAGAAATAGAGACAGAAAGAGATAGAACTAGAGACAATAATGCGAGACAGATATCCAGATAAAGATGATTTCTTATTGTTTAAGTCTAGGATACAGCTTACAGATATCAAATAACAACCTCAAATGCACATGAAACCTGTTGAAGAAAACAGGACAATTGAATCAAATATGTCAAAAAGCTCCCTTTGTGAGATTTCCTCCCAAAGACAGAGAAGTGATTAGTTTGGTTTAAAGGAGTATTGAGTGGCTAGAGAGTGTCTTGAGAGCTAATGGTTTTTTATAGTTTCAAAATTAAGTTTTTGCTGTAAGCAATTTTGATGTATAACTAATTGACCTTATTTCTAAGGATAAAATGAGACATTTTTATTTCTTCATTAAAGAGATGTATCTGTTTCAAAAAAAAACTCAGATGCATTATAACTGAGTTTTGTTGTTTATTGTGAAATTCTGCTTTTTGCACTGTTTCACACACAAATATTATTATTTATTATTGCTCTATATCTTTTAATGCCAAGATAGGTCCGAGAAGTTCACCCGAAGAAATCTACATTGGGTCACATGGCCTAAAATGGAACAATCAGGGTGAGAGACTGTTTGAATTCATCATGTCCACCAAGACCATCCATGATAACTCAGTTCCAGAAGGTCGAATCTAAACGCTGGACAGGGAGTCTCCCGGTGGACAGTTCCACAATGAAATTGACCACATCATATTCAATCGAAGGTTTTGCCTCACCGATGTCACTGTTGTCCCAAAATTCCAAACGGGATCAGACCACTGTCTCCTTCGTTCGAAATTCTACTTTACAGAGTGGGGAGAAAAGTCTGCAAAATTTAAGTCTAAGAAGACAACTCCCAGAATGACCTCCAACTGGGAGCTCTTTGGCACTATTGCAGCAACGTGGGAAGATGCCATCCTTGACAACATCGAAGAAGAATACGATCGACTGGTTCAGCACCTCCATGTCTGTGCGAAGAATACCAAGAGTGAGAAAGCCACAAACAGATGCCTATATTCGGAAACTCTCGAGCTCATTCGTCAATGTAGTTTGGCACGAGCCTCAGGCAACCACAAGCAAACGTCCGAGCTCACAAAGCTGTGCATAGATGCGATAAAGGAAGACCTCAAAGACAGAAGAGCAGCAATGTTGGACAGTGCAGCAGAAGCAGGGAAAAGAATTCGCAATGCTCGCCTGTCCTTCGCCAACTACAAGACCAAGATGACTGCCCTCTGATGTCCCGATGGATCTATCACATCCTCCAGAAAGGCAATGGAGAAAATTATTCACAACTTCTACTCAGATCTCTTTGACAGCCACGTCCACCTGCCCACATACCAAATTCCGCAAGATGGATATGTCGTTCCCAACGTTCTCCCTTCTGAAATCTGACACGCCATTTTGCTGGTAAAGACGCGAACAGCACCTGGTCTGGACAAGGTCGGACTTGAACACCTGAAGAATCTGCCACCAGTACTCATCAATACAATGGCCCAACTCTTCACATGCTACCTCTCTGAATGCAAGGTTCTGTCCCAGTGGAAAACCAGTAGGACTGTTCTGTTGTACAAGAAGGGAGACATCCATGACATCGGCAACTATCGCCCAATCTGCCTGCTGTCTGTCATCTATAAGTTGTTCACTTGTGTCATCCTGAATAGAATAGGCAGAACACTAGGCGAAGGACAACCATGTGAGCAAGCTGGGTTCCGAAGGGGATTCAGCACGATAGACCATATCCACACAGTGACCAAACTTATTGAAGTTTTGCAAGAGTTCAAGATGCCGCTCTGTCTAACATTCATCGACATAAAGATGGCCTTCGATTCTGTTGAGACTGAAGTGGTCATCGAAGCCCTGGCCAAACAGGGCATTCAAACTCAGTATATCAAAATCCTCCACAAGCTGTATTGTGGATTCGCCACCAGAATCTCACCATTCTACAAGGAAGTGATCATTGATGTAAAGAGAGGGGTGAGGCAGAGTGATACCATTTCACGGAAACTCTTCAGTGCCACCCTCAAGAACGTCATGCGATGACTAGAATGGGAAGGAATGGGAGTGAAGATAGATACAGCTACTACACCACCTCTGCTTTGCTGATGACAACATTAGCCAAGCGGCAAAAATGCTGGCAGACTTCGACAACAAGTGTGGAAAGGTTGGATTGCAGCTAAATCTCAACAAGATGATGTTCATGAAATATGAACTAGTCCCTGAAGCTCCATTTTCTCTCAATGGAATGAACATCTCCGAATGCAGCAGCTATGTGTACCTGGGTCAAGAAATCAACATGAGGAACGACTTGGTGCCAGAACTGCGCAGGAGGAAGAGAGCAGCGTGGAATGCATTCAACAGCGTCGAAGAGGTGGTTAAGAGAAAGAAGAACCTCCGATTCCGGGCACATCTTTTCTATTCCACCATTCTTCCTGCACTAACATATGTCTCAGAGACCTGGGCCCTATGCAAACAGGATGAGAATGCTCTTAGGGTATCCCAGAGAGAAATCGAAAGAGATATGCTGAAAATATCATGTCTCACTCAAGTGAGAGAAAGTATCCGGAATTCTGACCTCCGTCGACGATCAAAAATCAGGGATGCTGTCTCGTTTGCCAAGACATCAAAAATCAGATGGGCCGGTCATGTAATGCGATTCAGAGATTACCGCTGGACTAGAGCTGTTACTGAATGGATTCCACGGGACGTCAGAAGACCTCGGGGCTGCCCACCAACTAGATGGTCAGATTTCTTCATCAAATCTCTGAATGAATGATTTGAGGCTCTTCCTGTTCCTGGAGCGAACAAATATCATTGGGCTGCACTAGCTCAAGACAGGGACAAATGGAGACATTACTGGCGCCCGCTCGAGCAAATCGAAAATCAACGGGACTACAAGTGATATAAGTGATTATTGTTCTACATAATGTACTTTACTGACAGGATATTATGTGGACAGCATATAAAAGTTCCACTAAGGTGAATATATAGTTCTTATTCTTTACAAATTATCTAAGGCAGATTTTGTACCAAACACCATAACTTTTGACATCATATTCTCTTCTAGAAATCTGTAACTGGCTGTGATCAATTAATTGTATACACCACTGCACTCGGACCAGCCAGGTGTGTGTTATATCATCTATGGCCAACATCTGGAGACTTAATAGCAAGCTCCCAGAAGAGAGCGATGCAGAGAGTCTCTTGCCCACACACCAGGCTGTCTTTCCCAGTGCCCCTCAAAGGGCATGGTCTCCAGATTCCCTCCGTGCCCCAAGCAGAGCTCCCAGCGGCTGAAGACCACCAAAACCTAGCCACAGTCATGATCAAGGCCCCTCTCCACAAGTTTGGACAGGCCTCATGCATGAAGGTATCGGCAGAGGAACCCAGTTGTGTGTATTCCCATCAATGGCCAATGTCCAGAGACTTAAAAGCAAGCTCTCAGAAGCGTGTAGCTGCTTTGCATCCTCTAGATATCTTACAACCTACTTTTCCCTCTGGGAGAAACTCGAAAGCTACTGAGAGCTTCCTGCCCACATGGGACATCCTCGCAATCTTCCCATGATGTATCTATATGCCAAAGTCAGTAACCAGCTTAATCTCATTCCCCTGACCCTGAAAGAGCCTCCAAAGCGGCATCATTGGGAAGGCCGAGAAGAGAGAGGCTTCTAAAATCTCAGGAATAAGATGAATATAAAGGTTACTGAGGCCGCTCAAGCCACTTGACGATCAACGGGATTTCATTCATCATTCTCTTCTATCAAATATCAAAACATTCACTTTTTATTTACAAGTAAGTTATACTAATCAAGAATTACATAATCATGTATTTTGGATTAGATAAGATTGGGATTTTTTTCTAGTCTACAATTTATAGTAGTGTATGATAAATTTTGTAAAAGCACTATTGGAGGTACAAAAATTGTGTTTAAATTAACTAAGGGATGAATTAATGTTCTTGAAGACTAATGAAGTTCTACTCTTATATTAATTTTCACAGTTTGGGGAATTTGGTTTTTACTGTGCTTACCAGAAAATTTGTAAACTGTTATCTTTTTCCAGTGTAGTGCTCAATTTTGCTTTACCTTCTCTTATTTCACACTTGCAGAAAGTTTCATCAGAGTATTTTTATGGTATAAAATGGAAGCACTGAGTTATGTAACCAAATTGGAAATCAAACTGTCAAGCCGAAATGTCAAACCATTCTAGCAGTTATTTTATTTTTTTCTGTATAATAGCATTATGATTAAATAGTTATGTGGCAAAAATGCTAGAGCAAAGAATTTTCAATTAATCTATCTCATATAGAATCAAACTCCTAAATTCAGAGTTCAGATTTCGCTGTATCTTGGCATAGTATCCCCTGGAAAATTCCCTAATCTGATTTGGTTTCATTTGCTCGTTAAAAAAATTAATTAGCAAATACAAGAAAACTGCAGTCTGTCATAGTGATGCTTTGAGAAAATACAAGTAAGACATGTAGAAAATCTGAGAATTGAGACAGTAGATAGTAGTTATCAGGTCAGAATCATCACTAAATTCTCATTAGATATAATCTGTTATTATATTTGATAATAGAGTCTCATTTATATGTTTAGCAGAAAATTTTATCTCCAATATTAGGAAAATATCATCTGCAAATAATGAAGTGAGATGTGATACTATCTTTCAAATCTCTTTAAAGAGCTTTTTCCTTGAGAGTTCATCAGTCTATGAAAATGAAAAGATACTTCAATGTCAATTCTGAATGACCACAGATATATTTAACTAAAATGGTTGAAACAGATCACAATGAACAATGGTATTAGTATTTGTGTCCAAAGTTTTTAAGTTCAATAGATTTAAAGTTTTAAAAAATAAGATTTATACATTGAACACAACTTTGTAAAATATAACTTTGGGATTTTAGGGCAGAAGCTTGTCTTAATGGTTTTCCCCAAATAAGTCTTTCCCATTGATCACTGATGAGTTTATAGTAGATGAACTTTGTCATTACTCTTTAAGTCTGCACTGAGAAAGGCAAATATCCTTATCTCTAATGCTCTTGTCATTGACTGATAGCTGTCACAACAAAGCTTAAGACATTTTAGGAATTAGCAGTGTGGTTGTCACTACCAGGTATAGAATAATCAGGGTACTTTGTTCAACTAAAGTATACATATGAGTATGACTATGAAGTTAATTTGTTTGTTTTCTTTTCCATTTTTTTTTAAATTCTGACCACCTTGCAAATGCATGACTGTCAGACATTTGGGAAATGCAGTCATCAGCAGCAATTTACAACCCATCTGCTACATTCCAGGACATTTGATATTAAAATAGAAAAAGAAGTGGTTTAAAATAAGTAGTATCTTAGGTTACAGAAAGCATCAGTTCTTGTGCACACAGTTGAACAAAATTTCTATTATCAGTCCAGGCATTAAAATTAAAGGCAGAATGTCAACAATTTATATGAAAATCATTGTCGATCTATTTCGCTATATTAAAAAGTTGGCAATTAACTGCTATATCTTTTAAAGTGTAATACAAGAAATCTTTTCTAAAGCAGTTATTCTGTTAATTTTATGAGTTCTTTAAAAAATCAATAAATTGATTTATTAAAGTGTCATTGCAGGAGCTGCAGGGATAGCACAGTGAAGAGGATGCTTGCCTTGCACACAGCCAAACCACGTTCTATCCTTGGCATTCCATACAGACCCCAAGACTTCCAGGAGTAATTCCTGAGCAGAGAGACAGAATCAGCCTTGAACATAACCATATGTGCCCCCCACAATCCCAAAATAAAGTGTCATTGCATTGTGACATATACATTTGAGGTTTACACCATTGAAAATGAGCATTGTATATATTATTCATTGAAGTTCACTCTGAGTATCCATTTTTTTCTTAGCTATAAATTTCTTTTTGTTTCATAAATATTTTTTCTAATCTGATGGATTTCAGACATTCTTCAGTTCATGCTTAACTTCATGAATAGGAAAACATGTTCTTCATCCCGTCACTCATCGGTTTGCTCAAGCAAGCACCAGTAAAGTCTCCATTGTGAGACTTGTTGTTACTGTTTTTGGCATATCCAATATGCCACGGGAAGCTTGCCAGGCTCTGCCTTTCGGGCAGGATACTCTCAGTAGCTTGCTAGACTCCCTGAGAGGGACAGAGGGATGGAGGAATTGAACCCTGGTCGGCCACATGCAAGCAAACGCCCTGCCACTGTGCTCTCACTCCAAATAAGTACATCTATTTAAAACATAATATATAAACGTGTTTTACTGAAATCATGTTTTACAGTAAACTTGTTGAAAATCATATTTATCGAACTATTTGGTTAAGATGATTACTGAGATATTAATTTAAGATATGCAAATATATAGATGTATTTTTACATTATCATTTATAATTAAAATAAATATAAACTAGGAAAGCACTAAAGCTTGGCATTGGTCTCGATATTTGATCAAAATAAGGTATTTTGCACCTAAGTTGTTCAAAAGGTTGAATGTATACTGCACTGCAACTTTGCATAAGAAGAATACATAGTATACAGATTTTCTATAACTTACACATATCCCTGAGAATAGATAATTTTCAGTCTTTAATAAAATGCTTCAAAAAATGAACTAAGAAATTAAATTAAAATAATTTCACACCATTACAATATAGATTGTTTTCCTGAAATGAAAATAGTCCACCCTATCCAATTAATTAGTGTTATATATGACATTAATTTACTGAATGACAAAAGCTTCATGATCTTCTCAATTGATGTAGAAAAAAAATTGACAAAATTTACCACTCTCCTATAAGAACTATAAACAAGCAAGATTGTAGAGATAATACAAGGGTTAAGGTGACTGCATATAGCATGTAGCCTACCTTGGTTCTTTAAGTCAGTCCTCCAGGAAGTGACAACATTTTTACAGAGCTTATAATAGGCCATTCACACCACCAGGTGAGGCTCAAACACTTTCCATCCCTGAAATATAACCAAAAGATAAAAATCTATCAATGCATTATGTACAGATTTTTACCTCCATATAACAAGACCATATATAAAAAGATCATAGCTAATATTATATTTAATGATATATAACTGATGACTTTCCTTCTAGGGTCAGAGAGAAGACAATCATCCTTACCACTTCTGTTAAGTAATGTATTAGGAGTCTCAGCCAGAGAAACTAGGTAAAGCTTTTTTGAAAGATATTCAAATCAGAAAGAAAGAAGTCATGATCATCCTTTACAATTTACATGACTTTTATTACTTTTGCTGCTTGATTATTCTGAATAGAATGTTAATACTATAGAAGTAGAAGTGACAAAAGAGTCACCTATGCATTCTTACTGATAGGAGAAAAATCTTTCTCTTTTTCATGATTAGTTATTATGCAAGTGTTTAAGCACATGAAAATTAATGATTGGAGGATATGTGTTTCTATTTCTGATTCCTAAGTGTATTTATAGTGAATTAATTTTATCAAATGTTTTTTCCATATTCTAAATTTTCTTTGTAATTTTTTAAATAAGTTTTTATCTGTCTAAACCATCACCACTGTGATACTTGCCTCAAGGAATAATGTTTTTTCAAAATGTTATTGAATTGCCATGAGATAGTTATAAGCTTTCATGCTTGGGTTACAATCTCACAATGATCAAACACCCATCCCTCCACCAGTGCACATTCCCCACCAATATTCCAGGTATACCTCCGCTTTCCCACCCTCCCCCTGCCTCCATGGCAGACAATATTCCCCATACTCTCTCTCTTTTTGGGTATTATAGCTTGCAACACAGACACTGAGAGGTCATCATGTTTGTCCCATCATAAACTTTCAGCACTCATCTCCCATCACAATTGATTCCTCCAGCCATCATTTTCTTAGTGATCCCTTCTCTTTTCCATCTGCCTTCTCCCCTCCTCTCATGAAGCAGTCTTTCAGCTATGGGGCAATCCTCTTGGCCCTTGTATCTACTGTCCTCGGGTGTCAGCCTCATGTGATATTATTCTATATTCCATAAAGGAGTGCAGAACCTTTACAAGGAAAATTACAAAACACTACTTAAAGAAATAAAAGAGAACACTAGTAAATGGAGACACATCCACATCCCCTGCTCGTGGATAGGGAGAATTAACTTTATCAAAATGGCAATACTGTCCAAAGCACTATACAAATTTAATGCAGTCCCTATCAGGATACCCATGACATTTTTCAAAGAAATAGACAAGACACTCCTTAAATTCATATGGAACAATAAACCCCCATGAATAGCTAAAGCAATCCTTGGAAAAAAGAAGATTGGTGGTGTCCCCTTCCAACTTCAAATTCTACTACAAAGAAGTAATAATTAAAACAGCATGATATTGGGATAAAAATAGACCTGCAGACCAATGGGACAGAGTTGAATATCCTGTCACAGACCCCCAAATATATGACCACTTAATCTTTGACAAAGGAGCAAGAAATGTGAAGTGGAACAAGGAAAGCCTCTTCAACAAGTGGTGCTGGGAAAACTGGATAGCTAGCTGCAAAAAAATAAAAAAAAAAAAGGAATTCTGACCTCTTTCTACAGCCAGGCACAAAAGTCAGATCAAAGTGGATTAAAGACCTGAATATCAGACATGAATCTTTAAGGTACATAGAAGAAAATATAGGCAGAACTCTCCATGACATTGAAGCTAAAAGCATCTTAAGGATGAAACAGCACTGACCATGCAAGTGGAAGCAAACATAAACAAATGGGACTACATCAAACTAAGAAGCTTCTGCACTTCAGAAGAAACAGTGGCCAAAATACAGAGAGAGCCCACAGAATGGGAAAGAATATTTACCCAATACCCATCTGATAAGGGATTAATATCCAGGATATGCAAGACACTAGTAGAATTGTATTAGATAAAAACCTCCAATCCCATCAGAAATGGGTAGAATAAATGAACAGAAGTTTCCTCAAAAATGAAATACAAATGGCCAAAAGGCACATGAAAAAATTCCACATCTATAGTAATCAGGGAGATGCAAATCAAAACAACAATGAGATATCATCTCACACCACAGAGACTGGCACACATTCAAAAGAACAAAAGCAATCAGTTCTGGCATGAATGTGAGGAAGAAGGAATGCTCTTTCACTGTTGGTAGGAATGCCAACTGGTCCACCCTTTCTGGAAAACAATAGGGACAGTCCTTCAAAAACTAGAAATTGAGCATCCATATGACCCCGCAATACCACTTCTGGGAATATAACCTGAGGATGCCAAAAAGCACAGTAGAAATGACATCTGTACCTATATATTCATTGCAGCACTGTTCACAATAGCCAAAATCTGGAAACAACCCAAGAACAGAAGACTGGTTAAAGAAGTTTGATACATCTTCACAATGGAATACTATGCAGCTGTTACAAGAGATGAGGTCATGAAATTTGCTTATAAGTGGATAGACATGGAGAGTATCATGCTAAGTGAAATGAGTCAGAAAGAGAGGGACATACATAGAAGGACTGCCTGAAGGAATAATTTCAGAAGTGTTTTTACTTATTCTTTTTCCCCTCAGATTGAGGAATGTGGGTTTTAAGTCTTTAAATTTAGCTTTTCAGAATTTGATAAAAATTTATTAGCCTGAAGTTATAAAATATTAGTAGCAAAAATCTCTAGGAGACAGAAAAATATTTTATTTACTTATTATTTTATGGGCTGGAGCAATAGCACAGCAGTTGTGTGTTCGCCTTTCACGCGGCCGACCAGAGTTTGATTCCTCCACCCCTCTCGGAGAGCCAGCAAGCTACTGAGAGTATTGAGCCCGCACAGCAGAGCCTGGCAAATGAGAGACGTTACTGGTGCCTGCTCGAACAAAGCAATGAGCAACGGGATGACAGTGACAGAGACAGTCGGCCAGTCTGACTGATACCAGACCCAAATTTGGGCTGGAGCAATAGCACAGCGGTTGGGCGTTCGCCTTTCATGCGACTGACCTGTGTTCGATTCCTCCGCCCCTCTCAGAGAGCCCGGCAAGCTACCGCGAGTATGGCGCCCACATGGCAGAGCCTGGCAAGCTACCTGTGAGTAATGGATATGCCAAAAACAGTAACAATAAGTCTCTCAATGAAAGATGTTACTGTTGCCCGCTTGAACAAATCAATGAGCAACGGGATGACAGTGACAGTTATTATTTTATAATTTTTGCTTTTTGAGTAACACTAGAAAATGCTCAAGAGTTACCCCTTGCTCTGCACTCAGGAATTACTCCTGGCTGTGCTTGATGGACCATATGTGATGCTGGGCATTGAACTCAGGTTGACCAACAGCTCTGTTCACTGTACTATAGCTCTGGCCCCAGCACAATATTTTAAACACCTTAATTTAAAGCTCAAGAATCTAAGGCATATTCACTCTCCCAGGGTCACACAATGAGAATGTTTACAGGACAACAATGGAAAAGGGAAAAATTAAGTGTTGACATGAATGCTGTTGTTAGCAGCTGCGAAACAGAACAAAATAAAAATGTAAATGAAAAAGTGCGGGCTGGAGTGATAGCACAGTGGGTAGGGCGTTTGCTTTGCACGAGGCCAACCCAGGTTTGATTCCCAGCATCCCATATTGTCCCCCGAACACTGCCAGCAGAAATTCCTGAGTGCAAAGCCAGGAGTAACCCCTGTGCATTGCCCGGTGTGACCCCCCAAAAAAGTGCTTGATTGTTAAAAGATGAGAAAACATATAATAGACGTTTATAGAACAGAAAAATATTTACAAAAAATGTAAAAAGCAGTTCAAGAAGGAAATCCCCTGAGAGAAAAATGAATGGTTTGCTGTTTTAGCTAGTATCTGCTTGGTCCTTTCAGAAAATCTGTGCCAGGAAAGGCAAGAAATGAACATCCTTTAGAAAACAATTCTATTTATTATGCAATATTTGATTTATTCCTCATAATAACTGACAATCAAGGAATTAGTGCCATGAAGTCTGTCTGATTATGATTGCCGTGTGAATTCCACTACAGTACAATTTTCCAAGAAATCAGGCAAAGCTGAGGTTAAATGTTTGGAAAGAACAACTGTATCTTCGAAGAAATGTCTAGTGAGTCACTTAAATCATGAGGCCACTGCTAATCTTTAAGCACAAATATTCTATGGACTGATTTCTGTGACATTTAAATTTGCTTTCATTTTGAATCATGCTAAAGAATATAGACAAAATATAAAATTAATGCAAGTGCCTCGCTATGTTTAAAGAAAATATCAGTATTTTTTATGTTGTATTTCTTTTGGGGGTTAGACATCTAGTGATGCTCCAGGCTTACTCCTGTGCTCAGGGATCACTACTGCTCAGGGAACTTTATGAAGTGTTTGAGACTGAACCAGAGTTGGCCTCATGCAAGCCATGTGCCTTAGCTACTGCACTAGCTCTCCCACCTCTCCTTTAATATCTTCATAAGCATAAAAGTTTCAGATTCTATATAGGCTCCTCTATTTTCTTTCTTTCCTCCCAGAAGTGATCATTTTTACTGGGTTTGGTATTTGGCCATCTGCTGCTTCTTTATTTTTTACAACATAGAGAATGTTTAGTACTATTTTAAGTGTCTTTAAATGTTCATAATTGACATCATACAATGTGACTTTTAAAAAATTTTCGCACCATGCTATTTATTACCTGTCAACGTTGATACATATACATCTCATTCATCAATTTATTCCTAACAATTTAAATTATTATTATTCCTTTTAATTTTACTTAGACATTATGATTCGCAATATTATTAATAGTAGAGCCTCAGGAATACAGTGTTCCAACACCACGTCTACACCAATATGCCAGCACTCTTCCACCAACTCCCCCAGCTCCCTTAACTTTCCCCCATTTCACCTCTGGCAAATTCAGTTCTGCAGACTTACTCTCAGGGACTGATACAATGACCATTTTAAATTCCCTTAATATCTTAATTTATAATCTATCTATGAAAGACATCATTCTGCATTTGCTTCTCTCCTTCTGTGAAGCGTTGTTCTACATGATAACTTTCCAGTCCTTCCAAATAGCAGCAAATTGTGAAATTTTATTCCTTGTATAGTGATACAATGAGCAAATAAATATAAATAATTTTCCAAAATATTGTTTTGGGTCTCTTGTGTTCGATGTGAAGAAGTGGAATTGCTGGTTAAATGGAAATTCAAATCTCAGGGTTTTTTTCCCATGGTGTTTCCTTTGTGTTTTTCCATAGTGTTGCCTTTGTGTTGTTTTCCATAGTGATTGAACCAGACAATATTCCTATCAACAGTACTTAAGAGTTCCTTTCCCCCCATATCTGTGCCAGCACTGGTTGTTTTTTATTTTTGATGCATGTCATTCTTACTGGTGGGAGGTGATTCTCATTATTGTTTTGATTTCTATTTTCCTGATGATGTGATGATGAGTACCTTTTTATAAAACTATGTCCATCGGCATGTCTTCTATGCCAGCTCTTCTTCCAACTTTTAAGGAGTTCTTTGTATCTTAAGTTTTGCAACTGCTTGATAGATCTTAGATATTAGCCCAATTTTGATGTGTGAAAATAAATTGGTTTTTTTTCCAGTCAGAAGGGTATCTTTTAATCTTATTCATCCCTTCTTTAGTGCTCATTTTTGCTTCTGTTTTCTTTGACAATGACATTATGTGATTAAAGATGGCTCTAAAGTCAATATATAGAGTTCTATGTGTTCTTGAATGTACTTTATGAAATGGGACTGCATCAAACTAAGACGCTTCTGCACTTCAAAAGAAAGAGTGACCAAAATACAGAGAGTCCACAGAATGGGAAAGAATATTTACCCAAAACCCACCTGATAAGAGATTAATATCCAGGATATACAAGACACTAGTAGAATTGTACAAAAAAAACCCTGCAACCCCATCAAAAAATGGGGAAAAGAAATGAACAGAAGCTTCCTCAAAAAAGAAATACAAATGGTCAAAAGGCACATGAAAAATGTTTTACATCTCTAATCATCAGGGAGATGCAAATCAAAACTACAATGAGATATCACTTAACAACACAGAGACTGGCACACATTCAAAAGAACAAAAGCAATCAGTGCTGGCATGAATGTGAGGAAGAAGGAACTTTCTTTCACTGTTAGTGGGAGTGCCAACTGGTCCAGCCTTTCTGGAAGACAATATGGATATTCCTTCATAAACTAGAAACTGAACCTCTGCTCCTAAAGACTATGATCAAGAGGTCTTCTAACCCATTTTGTCACTCAGAGCAGCTTCTTACAGAAATGCATCTAGACTGTGAACTGAGCTAAAATGTCAGAAATCCAAAAACTCAATCCAAATCTCATAGAATCTTCATTCTCAGCAATGAAAAGAAATTATTAAATGATGCCTTTTCAGCAGGCCTGATTGTTGGGGGAAAATTCCAGACAATAATAGTGAGTTGTCTATTTAAATATGCAAAGTATAGAGAAAATAAAGTGAAGATCATTAGCTACTTAGGTGGGGGGTGGGCGGGAGGGGGGTATATTGGAATTCTTGGTGATGGAACAGGTGCACTGGTGAAGGGATGGGGGGTTAATCATTATTTGACTGAGACTTAAGCCTCAAAGCTTTCTATTTTTTTCATGGTGATTCAATAAAATAAAAAACTAGAAACAGAACTCCCATATGACCCTGTAATACTACTTCTAGGTATATATCCCGAGGGTACAAAGGAACACAGTAGAAATAACATCTGCCCCTATATGTTCATCGAAGCACTGTTCACAATAGCCAGAATCTGGAAACAATCAGAGTGCCCAAGAACAGATGACTGATCAAAGAAACTTTGGTACATCTACACAATGGAATACTATGCAGCTGTTAGGAGAGATGAAGTCATCAAATTTTCTTATAAGTGGATGGACATGGAGAGTATCATGCTAAGTGAAATGAGTCAGAAATAGTTGGACAGACATAGAAGGACTGCATTCCAGTACCATATTTGTGGAATATGAAATAACATAATATGAGATGGACATCCACGGACAGTAGACACAAGGGCCAGGAACATTGCCCCACAGTTGGAAGTCTGGCTCATAAGCTGGGAGAGAAGGCAACTGGAATAAAGAATGGATCACTAAGTCAATGACAATTGGAGGAATCATTCGGGATGGAAGATGTGTGCTAAAAGTAGATAAAGGATCAAATATGACAACCACTCAGTATCAGTATTGCAGACTATAATGTCTGTAGAGAGAGTAGAGAGAGATTATGGGAAAAATTGTCTCCTATGGAGGCAGGGGAAAGGTTGGATAGAGGGGGTGTTCTGGGGACATTGGTGGTGGAAAATGTGCACTGGTGGAGGGATGGGTGTCTGCTCATTTTATGATTGAAACTCAAAGATGAAAACTTGTAACTGTATCTTGCAATGATTCAATAATAAAAATAAAGAATCAAAGAAAAATCCACTGAGATGAAGAACCAAAAAAAATGAATGTGACATTATAAGTGGAAAGTAAATGATTTTGTGTCTAGTCTAAAGGATTTTTTAATCATATGACATATGATAAAGTAGTTTACCTCTTTGAATGTTGAGTATGACTTATGTATTATTATTTTACTATTATACTCTTTAAAAAGAAGATAAGATTTTTATAGCTTTATTTTACCTCTGGTAGAACATCTTGGGAAATATAATTATCCCTCATATGCTAACATATTCTTTATTTGCCTGAACAGAGAAGAAATGTAACTATAAAATGGCTTAACTACTGGAAATTTATGGTAAATATATTCTTGGGGGAAAAAATAAAGTACTCTATGAATGAAGTCCTTATATTGACATCTTCATTTTTTTTTGGTATAGCATAAGTAGGGATTCAAATCCTTTTGCATGTTGTTAGCCAGTTTTCTCAATACTAATTCATAAAGAGACTTTCCTGATTTAGTTTCATATACATAGGCACTTTATAGAAGACTAATTATTCATATATATTTCTAGGGTCTTTCTCTGAGTTTTCAATTCTATTACATTGGTCTCAGAGTCTGTCTTTATTCCTGTACCACACTATCTTGAGTGATATAGCTTTACAAGATAATTTTAAATTGGGAAAAGAGAAGCCTTCCTTATTTTTTCCCCCTCAGAATTGCTTTGGCTATTTAGGTAGTATATTATTCTGTACACATTTTAATAGTTTTGGTCCATGGTCTTAAAAATTGCCATGGGGATTTTTATAGAAATTACTTGAATTCAGATGGTTCTTTGGGTAGGACGGTTATTTTATTAGTGTTTATCTTTCCAATCCATCAACAGGAAATATGAGTCCATTTCCTTTTGTTTTCTTAGACTTATTTTAGCAGTGGACTAGAGCGATAGCACAGCGGGTAGGGTGTTTGCATTTCATGTTGCAGACCCAGGTTTGATTCCTCCATCCCTCTCAGAGAGCCCAGCGAGCTACCAAGAGTATCCCGCTCATGCGGCAGAGCCTGGCAAGCTACCCATGGTATTCGATATGCCAAAAATAGTCACAACAAGACTCACAATGGAGACGTGCTCACTCAAGCAAATCGAAGAACAACTGGATGACAGTGTTATAGTGTTATTTTAATAGTGTTCTTTAGTTTTCCTTGATAAGCTTCCTTTGTTTGATTCCTAGATATTTGATTTTGGTAGGCTTATGTATGAAAGGGATTTTAAAAAATATGTTTCTCTTCTACTTTATTTAATGCATATATAAATGCCATATATTTTTGTTCTCCTTTTTTGGGGGGGATTTGGGGCCACACCCACCTGTACTCCAGGTTTACTCCTGGTTCTGTGCTCAGGTTAGCTGCATGCAAAGCAAGTAAGATGCACTACCTGCTGTGCATCTCTCTAGCCCCCCAAAGTAGTAAATTTGAATATCTTGTTTTAAAATTGTAACTCTCATTCAAACACTATTTTCAGGTCTCTGATCCTTTGGAATTAAAAAAAAAAAAGAAAGAAAAGAACTCATGATTTCTTTGCACCAGAGTTCAGCATGTTCGGAAAGACGAAAAAGCAAAACCTTAAATCACTTGGTGGTCAAACGATTGTAGAAATGTCAGCTTTATAGAGTTGAAATGATTGCAGAGTATAACTTTAACTTGTGGTTTGTTTGTTTCTTTTTATTCCGATTGGGGGCTATACCCCACTGTGCTCAGAACTTATTCCTAACTCTGATCTCAGGGGTCATTCTGTGCAGTGCTCTCGGGATCATATTCAGTACTAGAGACTAAAATAGGCTGAACAATGTGCAAACAAACACCTTAACCCCTGTACTATATCTCTGCTCTCAATTTGACATTTTGTTTAGACCCCCTCTTCAGTGCTGTGGGTAGGGAAGGGAGAGAATAGAAAGAGGAAGAAGAACTTGAATGAGAAAGCACAGATTGATCTTTGTTTAGTTTGCATATCTGTCAGACTCTAAGCAGATTCATGGCTATTCCGGAAAACCATAAGGTAAACTAAGGAAAAGAAGACTCAATTTTTCTATGTGCAGAGAAATCCTTTGGATCATTTTCATGGCCCAGTCATGTAAGGGCCTCCCATGTTAAATTATCTATGTCTCTGGCTTCCTGCCCTGAAGACAGAATAAGTGGGTTTACATTCTGGAGGAATATAAGGCTAAGAATTTAAAAGTCCTAACTTTAAAAAAACTCAGTGAGATAAATTATGTGCTTTACCATAAAGAAAAAGATAATTAGACTTTAATTGCTAGACCTGCACTACTAGACAAGTCACTTTATTTGATCTAAATATCAAGTACTAGGGATTATGATACTCATACTATTATTACATAAAATAAAGAAAATCACATGGTGAGTAATTTTTCTTCCTTATGGAGCTACCAATTAATTGGCAGAGTGAAAAGTGAAAACAGTTGTTCAGATAATAACATTAATTGAATATTATAGCAGTAGAGGTCAAGTGGAGCAATTAGAAATAGTGTATAGACATTATATTATATTATTGAACTATCACTTATTTAATTTTATGCTTTTTTCCTGGTTTTATATAAATCAATAACATGTCCCCATATGTTCAACTCCTACACATAAGTTCAACAGTCTTATAAAACATGAGTTGCTTATTTTACTTATATGTATGAGTGACAGATTTCTTATTTGATAGGCTTCGGAGATGTGCTTTAGCTATTAAGTTCAGTTGCTGTGTCAGTTCCAGTGTGCACTGAATGCTGCTGACTTGTACATCTGGAAATGTTGAACATTTGGTGGGTACATTGCCTTTAAAGCTGAAGATTTATGTAATGATGTAGTAATTACATGCCTATATTCACTGTAGTTGATTTGCTGAAAAATTATATTCTGTCCTTGTTGGGTGCTGTGGCAATTAGCTATAGTAGTGCTTTTCAATGGCTATTAAACAGGAAGATATTTGAAGTTCAGGCTAGAGTAAGTACCAACCTAATGGTCTTATGACTTAAAATCCCCAAAATCCTGCCTATGCATCTTCCCTTTGGGATTCCAGAGACAAATGACAAAAAGGAGGAACAGTAACACTGAAAATCTGGAATGTTCTTATCTTTACAGAGAAGACTGAAGGCAAAAATACTGTATCATTCAAAGTATAAAAATTATAATATTCTTAGATAAAAATGAGATAAATTGGTACAAAATGTATTCTAAAAGAAATATTAAAAGTAGTCCTTTGGGTAGAAATAAACATTAAACAATAATTTGAATTCACATGAAGAAATAAATAACACCTGTTTAGATAAGTGCAAAGATATTGGTATGATTCATTTTTCTTCAATCTGGTTTTAAAACCAATTATGTCAAGCAATAGGTAATACATTTGTCTTAATTAAAAATATATGCTTAGAATGACAGAGAATAATAAAAGATGATCATAAAGTTAGGCAAGAACAATTTTGCATAATAATTAAATTGTCAGTAATGACATAAACCAAGTTGTTATAAATAATCAATTACTATCCTCCAAGAGACATGAGAAATAACTCTAAAATAATGAATTGAGACTCCAAGTTCTGTTTCTGATCTCACCCCTAACCCTGCCATTCTGGGTGTGGCTTCCGGGACACTAACATTTGAGACTTTCAATACCACAAGAAAGTGTGTGATCTTAGATATGCATGGTATCAAGTGTGTGATACCAGTGATCCCTACAACCAGGGGTGTGCAAACCTGGTCCTTAGTTATTCCAACAGCAACAATAAAAGGAAGAGGGGAATAATACAAAAAAGGTCAAACCATACAAAAAAGTGTAATAATTTATAGTCCATAAATAAATCCATACACTTATAGTCATAATAAGTCTAATAATATATATATCATATAATAATAATAAGTCTAATAGTTTTAGACAAAACTATTAAGGAAATTCAGTAAACAAAGAAAGCACTTGAAACTGGAAGAAACCACATACACACACACACAACCACACACACATGCGCATTGTACATGTTCGCCATTTTTAACAATATACCTCCATTTTTAACATTATTATGTATTTGGGAAGGAAGAGAGAAAGAAGTGAAGATACAAAGGTTATTGAGGCAAAATGAGATCATGTAATATTTGGATGTAATATTTGACATTCTTATAAGATGAGATAGTTAGGACACAGACACACACAGGGAAAGGTGTGTGAACAGAGACGCTGTCTATCTACAATTAGAGTAGAAAGGAATAAGAAGAAATTGGGCGACTATCTTGATCTCAATCTTTGAGAGTCCAGCACAGTGATAAAATTAAGTTCAATTGTGTAAGTCATATAATTAATGATATTCTGCTATGGCAGCTCAAGAAGACAAATAATGTAGGTAATAAAACACCACAGTCTATATGATATTTTTACCAGGAACATTAGAAATTCATAAACATATAAGAAATAGATTAGTGGCTGTAAATATTTGAGACTTGAAATTGAGGTCAGTTAAAGGCAAAGGATATCTTGGGGATAAGAAACATACATGGGGGTGACATTTATACAATTCAATATCTATTATTTTTCAAACCCTGAATTATATCCTTTGAAAGATTGATTTTATGCCTTTTTCTATATCTCAATATAAAATTACAAAAATTATAGCTTCAATGTTCATAAAGCTTAAGTCTTTCCCACACACCCTTTTTTTCCAGTTATTTCCACCAAAGGCTGCGTGGAATTAGCTTATTTCTCCCTAGAATAAAAAAGAAAAAGACCTCATTTATACCTCAATAGTCGATTTGAGGCCTTACCACATAGATGTCTTGCTTTGCTAAAGTTCAAGTGCATCATGAAAACATGTAACAATATCTTAAAATCCTCAGCCAATAAAGTACTTTATCCCTAGCAATATGTTTCTAGAATCCAGTTATATTATGAAAATCCACACTACTTTTCCCAAACAAAATGAGTGGCAAATTCTTTCATGTTTACGTAAGGAATTAAAATTGAGAAGAAAAACTCAAGTAAGAAATTTAAATACCAATGCATGTTATCCCACAAAATATACTTGAAATTCTAGGCAAATTGTTTATAGGTTCTAAGATCCCCAACTGAAGAAATCTATTAACATGCAGATTTTGAATAACTTGAGTAGATGCAGGAAACTTACCTTCTCTCTGCAACTGCAGATTTTCCTGGAACCATGTTCAGGGGTCCTAATGTGAGTGGTGACATTTGCCATAAGAGCAACCACTGTGCTAGGGAGAGGACCAAAATTTTCTTTTACATATACTACCTTTACTTCCCAATCTCACTTCTTCATAGGGCTGTGAAAGCTGGAACTGTCCTTCCTTATTTTTTATTTCTCAAAATTTTCTTATATCTTTGGCTCTTATTTCTTTGGTTTCATATTAACTACTCTTTCATATTTTCTCTCTTTTTTTAAAATCGAATCACCATGAATTACAGTTCCTATATTTATGATGAGTTTCAGGTGTATATTGTTACAACACCAATACCCTCACCAGTGCCCAATACCCTCCACCAGTGCCCCCAGTTTGCTTTCCACTGCCCAGCCTGCCTCTGTGGCAGGCACTTTTCTCCTCCTCTATTGTCCTAATGTTCCCTTCCTTAACTTATCCCCCTTAATCATGCTCCAGTTCCAAGATTCCTCCTGAAGATCAGCTCTACACTGTTTCTATTGTCACTGGGCATTTGATATTCCCCCATGAGGTTTCTTTATATCCCAACATGAGAGAGATTATTCCGAGTCTTTTTCTCCCACTCTGGCTGAGTTTACTCAGCATGATATGCTGGATCCATGTTGTAGCAAACTGCATGACTCTCTTTTAAGGCTGTGCACTGTATATGTACCATTGTGTATATGTAGCACAGTTTCTTTACCCATTAACTAATCTTTATATATATATACATATATGTATACACACACACACACACACACACATATATATATATATATATATATATATATATATATATATATGTGGGCTGGAGCAATAGCACAGCGGTTGGGCGTTCACCTTTCATGCAGCCAACCCGAGTTCGATTCCTCCGCCCCTCTTGGAAAGCCCGGCAAACTACCGAGAGTATTGAGCCTGCACGGCAGAGCCTGGCAAGCTACCTGTGCGTATTGGATATGTCAAAACAGTAACAATAAGTCTCTCAATGAGAGACGTTACTGGTGCCCTCTTGAACAAATCGATGAGCAACGGGATGACAGTGATTCATGTATATATATGTATATGTATATGTGTATGTATATACATATAAACACTCTTTCAAACTCTACATTTCCCTCTGCTGTAAGATTTTCATTTGAGAATCTTCAACCTTGGTAGCAAAGGATATCTGGGACCCCTGTTTATTCCAAAGCTGTGACCTTTTAAGTTGAGCCCTCACCATTAATCTTTTCACTTGTGATCCTCAGAGATAAAAGGTAGCCTTTCCAAGGACATGTTGGCATTCCAAAATCACCAACAGTATCTCTGCTGGCTGCCTCCAAATTCTTATAGCAGCCAAGAGCAGACGCCAGTTTATTTCAAATTATGAGTGCATATTCTTTACTATTACTAACATAACTAAGATAACAAGACCCACACCTAAAAACTTAAATCATCAATGCAACATCTTCCCAGTCTTGATGCCTGGTGGGTTACTGGGCTCCGTGGCTTTTTAAAATTCATATGAAGAAGTTAATAACCTAATTACCATCCTTCTCAGAATTGTCTCCAGTATTTCTATTTCTTTTTCTGATCTCTGTGCCTTGAATTTAAATATTTAGCATCCATCTCAGCATTGCATGACTCTGTAGACAAAGGTGTTTCTTGAATATCAGCAACATTAATTTAAATTTTTTCAGAGAGCTGCATAAAATTGTGAAGACATTAGTCTAAAACAAACATTTGCTATTATTTACTTTGATGAAACTTTCCTCGAGTTCTTAAAAAATGTGTAGACAACTTTAGATTTGATTTGGGGAAATTATTAACTTTCTACTTATGACATCATTGCATGATTTGACTCAGGTTGAAAGATATTGGATTTGTAGTTGAAATAGTCTGCAAGTCATTGTCAGAAATTTGACTGGGCAATTTTGGAAAATAAAAATGAATAGACTTAACCAAGCACAGAAATTATAATGAGAACCCTTGTGCATATATGAGTGTCTGTAAAATTAAAACCTAACTAAAGAAACCAACAAATGAGCTAGTTTCTTAACATTTATAAGACAATCAATTTAGAAAAAGTAATAGCTATTAAGAAAATTTTTATCAGATGTCCAAATATGGCCTTGAAGCTTATCTAAAACATACACAAAGAATTCTGACAAATTAGAAGTATAGAGAATTTCCAATTGGGAAGATAAGAAATACAGATCCAGTCATCTGTGATTTTAGAGACCAAGTCAGCCGCTATGGAGGAGTCAAGAGACATCATCTAAAATAAGGCAAATTCAGTGTGAAATCAATGGTTTGCCATCTTTTCTTGTGACAATTAGTCATGTGGTAGCAAGCAAAGACGAGCAAAATAAATGTCAACAATTGTAAAAAGACAACTGTGTAAAGGCATGTCTCTTTGTAATTGGCAATGCAAGTTTTCTTTTTAAAGCAATTGAGATTTGTGAAGATAAAGATTATAATGTAAGTAACTGTTTGTGCTGATTTTCTCTTTTATGAGTTGTGTCAAAGTCAAAGAATTTACATTGCTTTTGACAGCCAGGGAGGAGAATATGATTAGAGTTGGAAGACCAGAGACGAGATTTCTGATTTTGTTGAGGGGTCAGATAAAAAGTGAATGACTGCTCAAGAGTTTTGAAAACATTAAGTGAATGCTAAGTTTGGTTATGATTTTCACACACCTGACAAATAAAAAGGTTCTATTTTATTGGAGAATCAGAAAAAAAATAACTGGGGCAATAATTGTGTAAGCAGGTGTGGAGATATCCAAGAATAAATCCATTACAAGAGCAAACAGATGAAAGCTGCAGTCATTTGAAAGATTACTCTGGTCCTAGAATTAGATTCAGTGATGTAATTCCAGCAATATGGAGTAGGATTGCCCAACATAAATATAAAACTAGTAGGAATGAAATCTGAAGAAATCTGAAATCCAAAAACAAGGCATAGAGATCTAGCTACATAACATAGCATACTGAAGTGACCTGTGATTCATAGGTAAATCTGGCCAGAGCATGCTCACTAGTCATCATCCTGTCAGCTCTATAACCACTGGCAAGTTACAGAATACACCAATGAGCAGGGGAGAGGTAAAACTTTCTGTATGACTTTGTACAATTGCCTTTCGTCCAGTGTCTCAAAGGTGATTTCCCAAGATAATTCTTGTGGTTAAATAAGCTTAAAAACAATACATACAGTATTTCCACATGATGGACTTATAAGATGTACTACCCTACAGTGAATTAAAAATATTAACTTTGCTAATCCTGGGTCAAAATAATTTCTAACGCAAGTCTTTTTGTTAGAGTTTAGCACTAATAAACTTTTGTTAGAGAGCACCTCCTGGGGCTTTGCTAAGCCTTCCTTGGCCACCCATTTTCTGGCAGTGAAGACCTTTATTACCTCATTATAATAGTTCCTAGAGTTAGAAATCAGGAAGTTGTAGCTTTTCCAACTATTTTCTGTCTGATACATAATTTACATAATTTATGAGAATAATTCAAAGAGCTGAATAAATCTCATGTAAATTTTTTAAAGTCTCTTGTAATCTCTTTTGTCCATTTAAATTACCAGTCACCTTGATCCAGGACAAAATGTGCAGGGGAGAATAATAGAGTTCAGACTTTGATGGAATTGAACTAAATTCTTCTTGTCCTGGTCTGTTGTGTGATTTTTGGCAAGCCTCCTTAGCAGTCCTGTATCTTAGAACAGGAATGATTACTTATTGCTGTTCTCACTTCAGAATTGTGTGCAGTTAAAACACTCAGAAAATAATATACCTTATACAGTTGTGTCTGACTTATTGTAAAGACTTTTGTAAATGTTAGTTCCTTCCCTCTCCCAAGAGAGTGACTTTCTTTTTTATGAAATAGGTGGGGGAAAGAGATATGAGAATGCCAAATTTTGGTGAGAATGTTAAATGAAGACATTTTCATGTACAGATTTTAGGTCTCCCTAGATCAGCCTTAATTATTCAACGGATTGCACTGGAGTAACTTGAGGTAAATGCATCATCTTAAAAAATTACCTGCTTAATCTAGAGAGCCTCTTTTTACTTGCTCCAGGCCTGTAATTAAGACTTGTCTGAATAAGCACTAGTATTTTAATCGAAGTATAAGAGGAAGAAGATGAAATGCAGGAAAAGATGGGACTTTCAGCTTTCTTCTGAGTGAAAGATTGCTCGCTTTAGAGAACAGAGTGAGCCTTCAAAAAGTGCTTACAATGGGAAAATTTTAACATTTCCTTTTAACTACACAAGTAACATCGATGTGCTAATTATTCTAAAATGAGCTCAGAATTTGCTGTATGGTTACACTTTATGAAATACTTGAGCTCCATTACACCAAGAAATAAAACGCTGCAAATTCATTTCTGTTAATTCATGCATAATTGAAACAGGGGCTGGGGAGAAGCATCTAGAATATGCACATTTTGGTTTCTTTGTTCTCACTGTATTTGTAGTTAAAGGTTTACAATAGCAAAAGGGGGGTGAATACATAGGACTCATAACTTTTATGAACTGTTTAAATGCATAATGAAGATGATTCATAAAAGCTTCTAATTGTATAAGTATATCACTAAATATAGATGGTAAAGCATCTTGTTTACTTTTTATATAAATCCAACATACATAAAAGAATATTGCAAACATAAGCATATATATACTGTGTAGCACAGAAATTCTAGTTTTCAATTAAGAAAAGTGTCCCTGTGTCTTGGAGACAATTTTTTCTATCGTATTTTAATAAAGTCAGAAAAATCATTCTGATAATATCTTAGTGAGAATGAATGAGACCTTTGGTTGGCTGAACTTCTTAGCTAAAGCTTTAAAACTAGACATATTTAAAGCAATTTTCTGTCTGAGCAGCAGAACAGCAGCAGCTAAGGAAAAGTTCAAGGAGCTCTAAAATGAGATGAAGGAAACCCCTAGAAAACAATGGGAGATGAAAATAATTTGAAAGGAAATAGAGAACTACGGAATGAAGTGAAGAGGAACAATATAAGACTCATCCAAGTCCCTGAAGAACAGGAAGTAAATTTAATGAAGAAATGCTACAGAAATTATACCTAAGAATTCCCAAAATCTGACGAGAGCAGGTATTGAAATCTCTAAGACATCAGATGGGTTTTAGTGAAAATAGAAACCAAATTTTAAAAAAAAATACTCCAAAACACACTATAATCAGAATGACAAAAGCCAGAGATAGAGATAGCATATTGAAAGCAGCAAGATCAAAAAGGGAAAATAAATGCAAATGAAAGCCTTTAAGACTCACAGCAGTTCTATCAAATGAGACTCTAAGAGTCAGAAGAGAATAGTGGAATATAGAGATAAAAAAATTTTTAAAAACTCAATAAAATGAGCATATCACGAAGAATACTCACTAGATTTTCATTCAGATTTGGAGGCACAATACAGTCATAAAGAGGTAACAGCTAAGGGAACTTGAAACCAGTTTTGCAGGAAACATTAAAGGAAATTTTTAAAAAGATTTGACAAACTTCTCAACACTTTGCATTGAGTGTGGCATTCACTCATGGTGCTTATGGTTGTCCCCTACAAGATTGAGACAGTGCTAGGGCTGGAGAGATACTACAGCAGATAGGGGACTTTGCCTTGCATGTGCTCAAACCCAGTTCAATCCTTGGCATCCCATATGGTGCCCTGTGAACTGACAGGAGTGATATCCAAGTGCAGTGTCAGGAATAACCTTTGGCACTGTCAGATGTGGCCACCAAAACAAGGGATGTGGGGGTCGGGGTGGAGCTATACTGTGATTCTTGGTGGTGGAATATGTGCACTGGTGAAGGAATGGGTCTTTGAGCATTGTATAACTGAGACTTAAACCTGAAAACCTTTTAACTTTCCACATGGTGATTCAATTTAAAAAAAACAAAAAACAAAAAAAATAACTTGAGAAAGTACTGTTTATTCCTAGCTTCCGAAGGGAATTTACAACTTTTTATATTTCATATTTATTTTTTTATCTGTTCAGGTAAGGTTTTTAATTATAGCCATACAAACTTTTATTACAATATTTTACCTATTAATTCACATATAAGCAATATTAATATTGTTACATGAAGCCTATATTCTCTTTTTAGGATAAAACACACTTTTATACTTTTGTAGACTTAAGATTTTTCCTTTGAAATGTTAATTCTCCTCTTCTCACTCATTACTAATTTTATGATTTATCTATCCCATGTTACTTTTCAAATATAATTTACATTATCTGTTTTAAAAATTCAAAGAAAAAAGTACAACTTTTGAAAAGAAGTATTTTTTAACTTAACATTGATTTACAATTTTGTGGAATTTTATAAGCTTGGCTTTAATCAATCATCATTTATATGCGTATTGGTGTCACCATTTAACACAATAATAATTTAGAAATAGTTATCTCTCAAACATGGATATAAAGAAACATAGGAAACATACTAAGGGAAAAGCAAACAACCAGATTCATCAGAACTGGAGATTTTGTCTATAGCATTGAGTTTACTGGGAGGAATCCTTGGGACACTGGTGGGGGAAAACAGACAGTTGTGATAGGTGTGGTATTATAATGCTGTATGCATAAAAAGTATCATCAACATTATTGTAAATCCTGGTAGCACTCTAGCACTGTCATCCCACTGTTCATCAATTTGCTCAAGGAAGCACCAGTAACATCTCCACTTTGAGACTTGTTACTGTTCTTGGCATATCGAATATGCCACAGGTAGCTTGCCAGGCTCTGCTGTGCGATACTTTCGGTAGCTTGCCAGGCTCTCCAGGAGGGATGGAGGAATGGTCAGCCGCGTGCAAGACAAACACCCTACCTGCTGTGCTATCGCCCCAGTCCATAAATTGATCACAGTCAGTAAATTAATTGATCACAGCCAATAAATCCTGGTACTTCAATAAGAATGACTTTAAAGAAAGAGAAAAAGTAATTCCTCCATGAAAATCTTGTTAAAATATTTTACTCATGCCCCTATTGCTCCTACCACTGGTTCTGATAAATACAGATCAGAAGTTTGTCTGGTGTGAGTAATAACTTTTATCAAATAATCAGATACTATAGGAGAAACGTATCAGCAATGGTTGGCCCAACTGTTTGCCTTATGATCCTGATATTTTTGCCACTAGATATTAGAGGCATGCCTCAGATACATTGTAAGGTAGGTTCCAGATCACTCACCACAAAACAAGGCACAAGAGTATTTTGGTTTCCCAATACATACATAATTACATTTGAACTAAATTGCAATCTATTTAGTATGCTATGGCATTATAGTTTCTATAAAAGTATATCATTTAAAAAGATGAAGAGACATGAGATAACTTGTTTGAAAAATAATACCAGAAGACTTACTCAATACAGAGTTACCTGTATTTGTTAAAAAAAATATTTTTATGGTATGATAAAACAATGTGCAATGGAATCCAAGAATGAACCTTTGTAAGCATATGTTGTGGATCTAGAAAGTACTAGCAACTGGATGTCAGTGATTCAGTGAGCTCACTGTCACTGTCATCCCATTGCTCATTGATTTGTTCGAGCAGGCACCAGTAACGTCTCTCATTGAGAGACTTATTGTTACTGTTTTTGGCATTTCCAATACGCACGGGTAGCTTGCCAGGCTCTGCCACGAGGGCTTGATACTCTCGTTAGCTTGCTGGGCTCTCCAAGAGGGGTGAGGGATCGGGGGCGGAGGAATTGAACATGGGTTGGCCGCATGAAAGGTGAAAGCCCAACCACTGTGCTATGCTCCAGCCCAACTCAGTGAACTCACTTGTAAATAAACATACCAGATGCGGATTTTTCAGTAGACGTTTCTGAACCTCTTGCAACATTCTTGTGGCAGTCTTCATTATCCCTGCCATTTTACAGATGAGCAAGTGAGATTCACAGTGTCTAAGAAATTTAACCAGTTTAACGCTGAGTAGAATTAATAGGGTAAGTTCAGAAACTGGTCTTTAAGATTCAATGTGAGTAGTTTCCAGGATTCAACTTCAACTTATAGTGTGATTCCATCTGCCATTCTCATTGGTTTGGGTTAAAGGACATTCAAGAGAGTACAGGATTTTCAAGGATTTATCTGAATTCTAAAAGGTGAGCATTCATATCTGCTTTAGGATAATCTTCTGTCAGGTTCTGCACTATTCCTTTAGCAAATAGTTTGGTTGACTGGGTTTATGATTAGTAGTATTTTCTATCAAAGGATCTCTTCCCCATAACTTGAATATTGGGGTTCTGAAGACCAGAAAATTCCAAGGTTTGGGGGTAGAGTCAGTGTGAAAATTAGCTCCATTTCTTGGTTTGAAACACGTGGGGCTCTTTTCACTTAGCAACACTGATGACTGAAAGTAAATTTTATATGATCTAAATATCTGTAGCTTGCAACATGATATTATAGGGGATGAAGAAATGTATATATCTTCACGTTGTGGCCCTGGAGCCAGCTAACAAACTCATAAGAAGAATTATGAATGGAAGTGATTTCCTCTAAAGTTAAGACTAAATTAGAGCTCCCAAATGGGGAAAATGGAAGCAGAATACAGGAACCCAGATAACAAATTCTCAGTGCTCTATCCTCTGGAAGACAGGAAACTCTAACCCACACTTGAACAGAGAATAGTACATGTAATTTTCCCATTTCCTTAAAAATGGTAACTTGTGGGCCATGCTGAGTATAAGCCTCGTGAGCACTTAGACAAATATTTAAAGTAAAGGGGCATAAAGCTCAATGAGTATGATTTCCAACTATGTGAATACTACAACCTGGCTTGTGATCCCTAGCAATGATCACATCTAGAAATGTGCAAATAGCACAGTCATTAATTCCTTAACAGTAATAATAAAGGAACAAGGGGAAAGAGAGGGAATAAAAATATACTTTTAAATGCCCTACATCGTCTCTTGATTTTTCAAAAAATTAAAGCATGCCAAATTTTAGCAAGTTGTTAATTTTAGATAGTTTAAAGTACATATAATATATATCAGGCAGTTATAGTAAGAAATGTATTTAAAAACTTTCCATATTTTCATTGCTTTTAAATATATAACAATATGCATAAAATTTGTATAATTCCCTACTCTATTGCAAATCTATAATGTTCCTACAATTAAGAGTTATAAGAGTTAAGTTGTAGTCTTTCATAAATCTGCTGAAGAAATAGGCAAATATTGACATATAAAGTGAGATATTATTCCTGATATTGTTGCTACTTAAATTTTGATTGACCATATGTGTTGAAATGAACATACAAAGACCTTTTTAATTTTTGTTCATTGCTTGTCTTTACCTCAGCATATTATGTATTATTGTAATATATTTATTGATATACATAGATTCACTTGCTTTTTTGTCTTGAAAATGGGCAAATATCCTGCAATGAATAATTTTGTGAATACATTTTTATGCTTTTCAATAGAAGTTCTGTGGCAAATTTTTGGAGTATTTACTAGTCAATGTTTGGGTACACATTTTCTTCCAATAATGCATTCCCAGCAACTGAACATGAACATCCCATATTCTCATCATTACCAACTATGGGATTTCAAAAAAGCCAATAAGTTGTATAAATGGAATTTTATGCACTAAGGCTGACATTTTTACTTTCTCTTTGACTTTTTTACTTTTTAATGCATCTTTACTGACTGCTAATAAGTTAAAGTATACCTTTACATTTTTGTATGAATAGAAAATAAATTTTGTACAGAGTCAGCTTTGATTTGACCACTGTCAACACTCTTGAACTCATACACTAGAAAATTAGTATTATCAATATCAGGGAATAAAGAAGCCATATTTATGTGAAGTGTGTGTGTATGTTTATGTATATAATACTGTAATATATAGTGCAGATCAAGTCTACATGAATAGATTTCTGACATTTTCTGAGTATTTATGTCTGCAAAAATCACTCATAAGCCTAGGTAAAATTAAACAAACCTTAGCTATATTATTAATTTGAGAAAATTAATTTTACAACTTTCAAAATATCTTAAAATTTGTTAAAGACATCCCAGAGACTGTTGAGAAAGTATAATTATTATTAAGGCTTGAAGTTTTATCTTTAGATAAAATGTTTGTATGAAGTAATATTTAATTCTTTATTTTAATCTTAGTAAAACTATCCCTGACTCAAAAAACTTTGTACTGGAGTTGAGATTTGTAACACCACAACAGGATGGAATTGGGAAATAGAAATAAAAGATACAATCCCTAATTATTATTTCTAATAATTCCAAGTAAAGATGAAGATGATAAATAAATGGAAAGATATAAACATAATACAGTAAAATAAATATTTTAAAACTGGTATAAAACTGGTAAATTTTGAAGCATAATGCGGCACAGGATATAGGAATGTTTGGGGTCTGTTTCCACTATGATTGACTCCTCAATAGTTGTAAAACTCTCTCTAAAAAGAAAATTAGCATGTGCTTGCGTATACATGTATAAAACATTTATAGAATTTACTGATGTGCAAAATAGATGGTCAACTCCTACCAACAATTTTAATACAATTGTAGCATGCTAAAAGCATAAGAATAGAGACAGATTACAGACCATGCTGTAATCCAATTACAGAAGAACAGAAAGGGAGGACATTAATAAAGGCTGAAGTTGAATACTTGCAAATGAGATAAAGCAACCAACAGTAACATTTAGATTTTCTCAGAAGTCAGTAGTCCCAGAGGAGAAGATACAGGTAACAACATAAAAAAAGCTGTTTGATGTAAAGCAAAAAAGTAAATGCTAAAACAGAATGAATCATCAAAGCTGATTGCACTTGAAGGCCTTGCTTTCAATTCCAGTGATTCCTGGCATGGTTGAAAATTGTTGACATATTTTTCCTCTATTATATTTATATTTTTGTGCTGCCTTTGCTCTATTTGCTGTATTTGCAGGGAATACAGCTACAATTATTAAAAGAAAAACTGTCCTTTTTACAGCATTTGGCAAAAACTAAAAAGTAAAAAGTGTTGCGAAGTTTGCAAAAATTTAACCCTGACCAATTTTGCAAACCCAAAGACTCCAAATAATTTTAGTTAAAGAAGAACAGAAGACTTTTTGCTGTCACTTTCAGTTTTATCCTTATTCTTTCCAGTTACATCCTGGCCATCACGTTTCTTAAAATCTTTCCCAGAATCCATTGCTCCATCTTCTAATGAGCTAGAAACATTTTTAAGGGGTTTGAGAAGTAAAGCAGTGCTTGAAGAAGTATACTGGGGTCTCAGTATAGGGATCTCAAATGTTTGCCTGTGAAGTTCATCAACCATGTCCTAAGCTCCAAGTGAGAAATGTGACACTTTAGTGAAATTGACCAGATATAAGCCCAGAGGATTGATAGTGAAGTGACACAGGTATGGATACTAAGGGTAGAATAACTGTCATACAAATTAAGTCTATTTGGGAGTATATAACAAGAGGTAGAATCACTGTGTGGTATGAGAGTTCAATTCTTAAAATTTTTGAGGAATCTCCATAAAGCTTCCTATAGAAGCTGAAGCAGATGATTCCTACCAACAGTGAATGAGGATTCTTTTTTTCACTATATCCCCACCATCCTCTATTGTTCCAGCATTTTTTATGCCATTCTCCTTGGTGTGAGGTGATATCTCATTGTTGCTTTGATTTGCATTTCCCATATAATAAGTGCAGCTGAACATTTTTCCATTTGCTCACTGAACTCCCTACCTTCTCTTTAGGGAAGTGTCTTTTTATCTCATCTCCCCATTTTTTTTTGTTTTTGTTTGTTTTATTTTGGTTTTAAGACCAACCCACATGTGCTGAGAGTTTATTCATTGTTTAAAACTCATGGTTCACTTTCGGCAGTGCTTGGGGGACAATATGCAGTGCTGGGGGTAGACCGAACTTGGGTCAGCTGAATGCAGACCAAGTGCCTTATCAACTCTACTCTCTTCAGTCCATGTTTTGCTATTGTTGTTTAGTTTTGTGAGTGCCTTATATATCTTGAATATTACCCATTATCTTATGCCTTGTATGCAAATATTTTCTCTCTTTCAAATTGGTAAGTTTTATTTGGTCTTTCTTTTCCCATGTAAAAATTTTCAATGTGATATAGTCACAATTATTTCTTCTTTCTTTCTTTATTTATTTTTAATAATATGATGTCTTTCTTATTCTTTTTATGAAATTTTTTATTCTTGAATGAATCACTGTGAGGTACAGTTACAGACTTACAAACTTTCGTGCTTACATTTCAGTCATACAATGATCAAGTACCCATCCCTCCACAAGTCCCGTTCTCCACCACCAATGTTCCCAGTGTCTCACCCATCCCCCTGTCCCCCACTCCCCCATCTGTTGTAAGTACATTCCTTTTTATTCTATCTCATTTAGGGTGTAGTGGTCTGCAATGCAAGTATTGAATGGCCATATGGTCTATAGTTTAGTTTTGGCCCGTTCTGAACGGGCCCTACAAACACCCTTTTCTTGATGATCCTATCTGAGCTTCCTTTTCCCCCAGCATATGCAGCCAGCTTCCAAGTCATGTAGCAAACTTCCTGAAACTTATCTTTACTATTCTTGGGTGTTAGTCTCCCATTCTGTTACTTTAAATTCCACAGATGAGTGCAATCTTTCTATGTCTGTCCCTCTCTTTCTGACTCATTTCACTTAACATGATACTTTCCATGTTGATCCACTTATATATAAATTTCATGACTTCATCTTTTCTAACAGCTGCATAGTATTCCATTGTGAGGATGTACCAAATTTTCTTTAACCAGTCATCTGTTCTTGGGCACTTGGGTTTGATTTTTTTCCCAGATTTTGGCTATTGTAAACAGTGCTTCAATAAACATACAAATGCCGATGTCATTTGTACTATACTTTTTTACCTCTCAGGGATATATTCCCAGAAGTGTTATTGCTGGGTCAAATGGAAGCTGTGTTTCTAATTTTTTGAGAAATGACCATATTGTTTTCCAAAAGGGCTGAAACAGTCAGTATTCTCACCAGCAGTGAAAGAGAGTCCATTTCTCCCCACATCCATACCAACACCAGTTGTTTTTGTTCTTTTGGATATGGGGCAGTTTCTGTGGTGTGAGATGATATCTCATTGTTGTTTTGATCTGCATCTCTCTGATGATTAGTGATGAAGAGCACTTTTTCTTGTGCCTTTTGGCCATTCAGACTTCTTCTTTGAGAAAGTTTCTGTTCAAAGCATCGCTGCATTGTCTGATGGGGTTGGATGTTTTCTTCTTGTAGAGTTCAACCTGTGCCGTGTATATCTTTGGTATCAACCCCTTATCAGATGGGAATTGGGTGAATACCCTTTCCCATTCTGTAGAATGTCTTTGTATACTGGTAACTGTTTCTTTTGAGGTTCAGACATTCCTTAAGCTTCTTAATTTAAGATAGTCCATTTGTTTATCTCTGTTTCCACTTGCTTGGCCAGTGGCATGTCATCTTTGAAGATAACTTTAGCTTCAATGTTGTGGAGGATTTTTCCAACCTTGTCTTCAATGTACCTCATGGATTCTGGTCTGATGTTGAGGTCTTTAATCCATTTTGATCTGACTTTTGTAAATAGAGTTAAGTAGAAGTCTGAGCCCATTTTTTGCATGTAGCTGTCCAGTTTTACCAGCACCATTTGTAAAAGAGGCTTTCCTTGCTCCACTTCACATTTCTTGCTCCCTTATCAAAGATTAGATGATCATATATTTGAGGGTGTGTGTCAGGATATTCAACCCTGTTCCATTGGTCTGTGGTTCTGCCTTTTTTCCAATAACATGCTGTTTTAATTATTACCCCTTTATAGTAGAGCTTGAGCGTGGTGAAGGTGATGCCTCCCATCTTCATTTTCCCAATAATTGCTTTAACTATTCATGGGAGATTTTGTTCCATATGAATTTTAGGAGTGTTTGATCCATTTACTTGAAGAATGTAATGGATATCCTTATAGAGATAGCATTGAATTTGTATAATGTTTCAGGGAATATTGCCATTTTGATAATGTTAATTCTTTCAATCCAGAGCAGAGGATGTTTCCTATTCCTTGTATCCTATTTTATTTCGTGAAGTAGCATTTTGTGGTTTTCTTTGTACAGGTCCTTTATCTCATTAGTTAAATTGATGTCAATGTACTTGATTTTCTGAGGCATGATTGTGAACAGGATTGTTTTTTCTTGTCACTTTCTTCTCTCTCATTACTTGTATATATAGGAAAGCCATGGACTTTTGGGTCTTGATTTTATAGCCTGCAACTTTACTATACAAGTCTATTATTTTTAGAACTTTCTTTTTTTTTTAAACTTTTTATTAAATCACCATGTGGAAAATTACATAGTTCTCAGGTTTATATGTCAGTTATACAATATTCAAACACCCATCCCTTCACCAGTGCCCATATTCCACCACCAGAAACCCCAGTATACCCCCGCCCCCACCCCCTACCCCCTACTGTATAACTAATGAATTTCACTTCATTTTTTCTTTACCTTGATTACATTCCATAATTCAACACAAAACTCACTATAGTTGTTGGAGTTTCCAACCAAGAGAGACAGACCTACTACATTTGATAATTAGTTTTTCATTGCTGGAAATGGAGAGATATGTAGCCCCACTGCTACAAGTACATAACTCTCTCTCTCTTTTTTTCCTTTTTCCTTTTCCCTTTTTTTTTTTCTTTTTCCCCCTCATCCCCCTTCCTGTGCCTCATAGTATGGTGTACGCCATGCCACATCGGCCAGCGTGGGCTTTTGCTTAGTTCACAGTCCAGAGAGGTGGCTGCTACATTAAAAACCTTCAATATTTCAATGAAAACTTACTGTTATTATTTGGAGTTTCCCCCCCAAGTCAGACCTGTTCAAATGGAACCGTTTCACATTGCTGACAATTATAAAAGTTAAGTCGCGCAGACGCGGCAGCATCCACGCGGTTTTGGATTTCTGTATAAAGTCCAGGGAAAATTCTGCCAGAAATTACATAGCCCAGCTCACAGTCCCAGTGCATTGCTGTAAGAAGTCTCTGAATTCAAAGTCTTTAGGTGCAGAGGGTCCGATTCGCGCTCAGCGGCTCCGGATTTATCTGGGCCGAGGGCGTGCCGGTTACGCCCCCTTCCCATGAGTTCCTGGGAGCTCCAAAAGTAAAAACCGAATACCTGTGGGTTTGAAGTCACAGAAGATGGCGCCTGCCACGTGGGTGCCGCCAGCCCGCTGCTTTCCGTGCAGGAAGACAGGGTGGGGAGGAAAAAAATCCACCCCCGGCAGCACAGAGTTGTAGCCCAGTTCGGTGTCCCAGTGCATCGCTATCGGATGCTGCGCTGGATGCCCGAATGTGTTACATCTCTGGAATCAAAGTCTTTAGGCGCAGAGGGTCTCTAGAACTTTCTTAGTAGAGGCTTTAGGGTTTTCTAAATATAGTATCATATCATCTGCAAATAGTGAGAGCTTGAGGCTCTTAGTCTTTTCCCCATTGAGGATACTTGCCATACGTTTGTGGTAGATGCCTTTGACTATGTTGAGGAAAGTTCCTTCAATACCCATTTTGGTGAAAGTTTTTTTTTATCATAAGTGGGTGCTGGATCCTGTCAAATGATTTCTCTTCATCTATTGATATGATCATATGTTTTTTTCTTTTGTTGATATTATGGATTATGTTGATTGGATTCTGAATGTTAAACTACCCTTGCATCCCCGGGATGAATCCCTCTTGGTTGTGGTGTATGATCTTTTTGATGAGTTGTTGGATTCTATTTGCTAATATTTTGTTGCGGATCTTCACATCTGTGTTCATTAGGTATATCAGCCTGTAGTTTTCTTTTTTTGTGGTATCTTTGTTTGTTTTTGGTATTAGGAAAAGAGGTGCCTCATAGAAACTGTTTGGGAGAGCTTCTCTTAGTTCAATTTCCCGGAAAAGCTTAAGGAGAACTGGTAATAGGTCCTCTTTAAATGTTTAGAAAAATTTGCTACTGAATCTATATGGACCTGGGCTTTTGTTTTGGGGATGAGTTTATATTACAGTTTCAATTTCCTTGATATTAATCTATCCAGTTATTCCAGATCTGTTTGGTTCAGCCTTGGGAGATTATAGGAATATAGGAATTTATCTATTTCTTATAGGTTCTCTCATTTCATGGTGTACAGACTTTCAAAGTAGTCTCTGATGATCTTTTGAATTTCTTTGGTTTCTGTTATGATATCTTCCTTTTCATTTCTTATTTGATTTATTAGAGTTCTCTATTTCTCTTTCTTCATGAGTCTTCCTAGTGGTTTATCAATCTTGTTTATTTTCTCACTATTCACTTTGTTCATCTTCACAACTACACAGAGAGGTCATTTTTCAGGTTTGTGTTGTCTGGGGGGTTGACAGGTTTGTGGAGGTCTTTTGTGAAGGCCCAGAACTTGGTAGAGAGAGATTCTGTCTTGGACCCTTTACACTCCAAAGTTTGCGTGTCCCAGTTGGGCCCTCATACCTTCAGATCCTTTTGTTTGTTTGTTTTGGGTTTCTGGCTCCATGGACTGGAGCCATAGCACAGTGGGTAGGGCATTTGCCTTGCTTGTGGCCGATCTGGGTTCTGTTGCATGAACGTTCGTACAATCGGAGGTGCTGAGATAGGAACGCGGAAGAAATGCATTGATTGGAGGACTAAGGCTCGCTCTGGCTCTTAGCAAAAGGCAGAGGGCCTCCTGGACCTCCTTTTATTGATCATGGTACCTCTAAAGGATGCAATATAGTGAAGTCACCAAAGGCATCAAAAAATGTTACAGAGAGAACGTTGAGAAAATGGAAACATATTGTTTCCTTGTATGGGTAGGCCTATAGCCTAGGGAAAAGAATACAGAACTGAGTAGGGAAAGATACAAAACCGAAACTGAAACCTTCTACAGGCACCTGGATACAAAACCAAAACTGAAACCTTCTTCAGGCACCTGGATTTACATCCCAAAGACAAAACTGGACCTGCACCTGAAATCTACAATTTACAATATCAAAGGTCAGGCCTGGCTAACACCATCTGCATGTCAAAGACCAGCCAGGCTTCTGTGAGAGAAGGAAAAACTGCTCTTTTCAGTATTCTGAAATTATTTTTCTGAAGGCAGCTTGAAGGGGGAAAATGTTCAGCTTCATCCAAACCAGTCAGGACACACGAGAAGTCTCGCCCATTTTCATGGGTCCCTATGTTCCTGTCCGTAGTACGGTACAGTATACATGGGCTCGCCCTGATAGCTCAGTCCAGCCCCAACAGGGTTCAATTCTCCGTCCCTCTCAGAGAGTCTGGCAAGCTATTGAGAGTATCCCGCCCACGCGGCAGAGCCTGGCAAGCCACCTGTGGCATATTCGATATGCCAAAAACAGTAAAAAGTCTCACAATGGAGACATTACTGGTGCCCGCTCGAGCAAATCGATGAACAATGGGATAAAAGTGCTACAGTGTTTATTTTCTCAAAGAACCAGTTCTTGGTTTCATGGATCTTTCAGATTATTTTTTGTGTTTACATGTCATTGATTTCTGCTCTAAGTTTTATTATTTCTTTCCTTCTGCTTGGTTTGGGCTCCTTTTGTTAGTCCTTTTCTAAGATACTGAGCTGTGTAGTCAAGTTATTTTTGTAGGCCCTTTCTTCCTTCCTGAGTTTGCAGAGCTATAAATTTTCCCCTTAACACAGCTTTAGCTGCATTCCACAGGTTCTGTAGCTCATGTATTCATTGTCATTTGCTTCCAGGTACCTTTTGATTTCTTCCTTGATTTCCTTCCTGACCTACTTATTGTTCAACATTGAGTTGTTTAATTTCAAGGTATTTGATTTCTTTCTCTGAATCTGTGTGTGATTAACTTCTATCTTCAGTGCACTGTGACCTGAAAAGATAGTTGATACAATGTCTATCTTCCTGATTCTGTTGTGCTATGTTTTGTGGCCTAGTACATGGTCTATTCTGGAAAATGTTTCGTGCGTACTGGAAAAGAATGTGTATTCATTTTGGGGGGGATGTGAAGTCCTGTATAGATCCATTAGCCCTCTCTCTTCTGTTTCTTCCTTCAAAGCCAATGTTTCCTTGCTGAGTTCTAATGTTGGTCTATCTAGAGGTCATAAGGTGGTGTTTAAGTCTCCAACTACAATTGTGTTGCTACCAAGGTACTTTTGAAAATTGTCTTAAGCAGTTGTCTTAAGTATTTAGTTTGTCCCTCATTGGTTGTGTATACGTTTAGGAGTGTGATTTCTTCCTGCTGTACATGTCCCTTGGTTAATAAAAAATGGCCTTCACTGTTCCTTCTAATCTTTTTCAACCTGAAATCCATGTTGTCAGATACTAGTATGGCCACCCTGGCCTTTGTGAGGGAGTTGTTTGCTTGCAAAATTGTTCTTCATCCTTTGACTTTGAGTCTGTTTTTACTCTGATTGTTCAGATGTCTTTCTCTTAGGCAGCAGATATTGGGTTCAGTCTCTGAATCCATTTTGCCACTCTGTGTCTCTTAATTGGTGCATTTGTACCATTGACATTGAGACAGATTATTGTTATGGAGTTTTGTACCATCTTTCTAGGGTTTTTTTGTGCTTGGTAGGGGTTTCTCTTATCTTACTGTAGCCCCTTTAGTCCTTCTTTTAAGTTGGTCTTGTGTCTATGAAGTTCCTGAGCTGTTGTTTATCCATAAAATGATGTATTGTTCCTTCGAGTTTGAGTGAGAGTTTAGCCGCATAAAGTAATCTTGGTGAAGTGTTCATTTCATTGAGTTTTTTCACTACATCCCACCATTGTTTTTGGGCTTGAAGGGTTTCCTCTGATAGGTCGGCTGTAAATCTAAGTGGTGCTCCTTTGGATATGATTTCCTTCTTTGACTTTGCTGCTTGCAGTATTGTTTCTCTATCCATGGTATCCATTATTCTGACTATGATATATCTTGGAATGTTTTCCTTAGGGTCTCTTTTAGCTGGCATCCTTCTGGCTCCTTGGATCATGATGCCTGCATTCTCATATCTCTGGGAAATTTTCAGTAATGATTTCTTTAACTGTGGCTTTTTCAATGGGGTTGCCTCCCTGTCCTTCTGTTACTCCGACGATTCTAATATTGTTCCTCTTGGAGTCATCCCTTAGATCTCTGATTTACCTAGAGCTATTTTGTGGTCTTTTCCCATTGTTGTTTCCTGTAAGCTTCTTGCAGCTCATCTTCAAGCTCACTGATTCTATCTTTTTCTGTAGTCATTCTACTATTGAGGGAACCTACTGAGTTTTTTATTTCATCTACAGAATCCTTTATTCATGACACTTCTGTTTGTAGCTTTCTAATTTATGCTCTCATTTCTTCCTGTATATTCTGGGCTGTCCATTCCACTGTTTCTTTCATGTCCTCATTTAATTTACTGGATGCCTGTTCCACTATTTCTTTGAATTCATTGAACATCTTCAGCATTTCGTCTCTGAATTCTTTGTCTGAGAGCTCATATTTATGGGTAACAACTACTGAGGCTTCTGGATTCTTTTCTTCATCCTCTCCTTGTGGTGGGGATTTGTGCTGTTTCTTCATGTTGTTGTGGTTGTATGGAGGTGGGACTTTCCTGTTCACTATCACTATTCCTTCTTGCTTCAAGAGAGTATTCTTGATGAATATTCAAAAATAGTCTCAGTTGCCTGATAGGATATGTCCTTCCTCTCAGGTGTTCCTCTGTGACTTATGTGAGGCCTTTAGTGAAGCTTCAGAGGATGTGATCTTTTATATTGGGCTTGTACAGCTTCTTGTGTTCACTGGTATTTTGGTGAAATTGAAATAGACTAGTGGACTATTGGCCTATTATGTTTGAGATAAGGAGGATGTTCTTCATGAGTTAGGTGATAATGATTGAGATGTGACTCCAGACTGCTGGGAATGGGGAAAATAACTGTGGCCACCTGAGCAGACACTGCCCCCCACCCCCTCTGAGACCAAGTCCACTACCATGGAGGCCATCCCCCTGACACACTGTAGATGGGGTATCGGCTAGGAGGTCACCCACCTGGGACAGGGAACAAACTGGTGGCAGCACTGGAGGAGAGAATGTGGGTGGGTAGGGTGGCGATCAGAGTAGCTGCGTGAGTCTGGGTCCGAGGGGCTGACTGGGGCTCAGGCAGGGGAATCTATTCTTTATTTTATTATCTTTGCCAATTCAGTCAAATCATCACAAATTTCTCTGAAGTTTATATCTTTATGCTCTTGCATATGTTTTGTTTAATGTGTTTTTGGCCTTTATTAGTTGGCATAGATACCCAAAACACAAAAATTTTGACTAAAACATATATATGTATATATAGATAGATATATATATATATGCATACCTATGGTTGTTGCCATGCTAAGTAAAATAGTCAGATTATGAAAATAACCCATTTTTTTAAATGACAGGTGATTTAATAAAAGGATTGTGGTAAATAGGGGCCAGAGCTATAGTCTAGTGTGAATAGAGGACTTGCTTTCATAATGATAACCCAGGTTTGGTTCCTGGTACCACATATGGTCCCTTGAGTCAGCCAAGAGTGATCCCTTAACTTTGAGCACAGCTGAGTGTGGGTCCCCAAACAAACAAACAAACAAACAAAAAATATTATGTAGCTGTAAGAAAAGGCAAAACCATGAAGTTCACTGCAACATGGATAAAATTGGAAGGTATCATGTTAGATGAAATAAGTCAGAGGGAAAAGGACAAACACAGAGGACCTTACTCATTTATTGGAATACAGAAATGTATGAATATAAAAATATAGAATATAGAAAATAAAAGCAGAGAATAGGCAGTATCAAACACTGATAAACCTTTGTTCTTAGATTATGAAATTGATTAACAACCAATGCAGAGGAAAGAAGATGGGCCTAGAAGTGACGTAAGCACATGATGAAAGGTACTGTGCATGTTGGTTGTAGTGTTGCAGAATCTTTCTACATCAGTTCCATTTACACTAGCATAGCCATATTACCTGAACTAATAAGCATTTTAAAACATGGTATAAAATCGTATTCAAATTAACTTACATAAATGAGATTAGATTAAAAGAATAAACCAATGTGCAATATATGTGCATATATATGCATATATACATATATACATACATATATATGTATATATACATATATATATATACACTTGGTGTGCCCCAGAGGGGGCCAGGTGAGAAGTGAGAGCCCTCCCCACCCCAAAGGACCCAGCCCTGGCAGCCCCCCTCCACAACCCAACTGCCACCAAGCTCCAGGCCACTTTCCAGACAATCGAGTCGAGCCTCATGCTTGAATAAGGTCCCACGGAACCCAGGTAATGCGGAACTTTGTGACCTTGGACTTTGGGCTCAACAGGAACCAGAAGCAAAGATACTCTGTCTACTTCCCCCAGTCTCCAGTGGCCCAGGGATCACGCCCATAAGCCACCTCCTGCAGGTGCCAGGTAATCTCCTCATCAATTGTCACTGTCCACTGTCCAGAACTCATGGCTGCTTCTCCTGGGAGGGAGCATAAAGTGAGGCCCCCATAACCATGCCACCAGATTCCACACCAGGCTGTTTTCACTTGTAGTGCCCCAGAGTGGGGTGAATAAAAGCCCTCCCTGCCCTAAGGGATACAGCGCCAGCAGCCGACCTCCACAACCCAACTGCCACCACACTCCAGGCCATTTTCCACATGCTCAGGCCGAGCCTCACGCATCTGTGAACATATTCCTAAACCACACGGCAGCTTTTGCGGCCACACAACACATCATAAGACACTCCCTACTCATTTTCCATAATTACCAAGACATATTTGATTGGAGGCAAGATGGCACTCACGCTGCCAGAACCCTTCGTGTTCTACCGAACCTGGCTCACCATCTCACTTTAAACAACACATGGGTCAGCACACCAGGCACGGAACTCTATGCATAATCCCTGCTGGAACTCTATGTGTGATTCCTGATGGACATCGCCAGTTGTTTTGCACATTTCAGATAGAATGGCATTTGGCGAGGCATGGAGAAACCACGATGGTGGCCACAGCATTGCCACCTGCCCCGCCTAGGCTGAATTGCAGCACCATTGAACATGGAGCTATGACAGCAGTGCATGCAGTGGCTCATCCACTGTGGGGTGCTGTCAGCCAACAATTGAGTGACCTGGGACTCGGTGCAGCTGTTCGACCTGGCACAGACCCTCCGGGATAGGATCCTGCTCTGCCAGCTGCTTAACAACCTCCAGGCACACTCCATCAACCTGAAGGAGATCAACCTGAGGCCACAGATGTCCCTGGTGCTACCCAGAGACGCAGGCAGGTTTGTCAGTGTGCAGATCGTTACATGCCAGTCAACCAAAAGCTTACATTTGGTAGACTGGGAACACCTGTAAAGGCGATTAGAGGCCGCCCCAAAGTCCCCCATCCCTCTCAGAGAGCCTGGCAAGCTACCAAGAGTATCCCACCTACATGGCAGAGCCTGGCAAGCTACTAATGGCCTACTGGATATACCAAAAACAGTAACAATGACGGTCCTCATAACCCTGATCCTGAAAGAGCCCCCAATACACCATCAGGCTACACTAGCAAGTGATAGGGACAAATGGAGATGTTACTGGCACCCACTCGAGCAAATCAATGAACAACAGGATGTCAGTAATGCAGTGATTATATATATATATATAAATATATATATACATATACATATACGTATCATTCAGTCATTCAATTTTGCTTTATATTTATGTTGGACACTTTGTGGAAAACTTTCATCTTCTCACAATTCCTACTACAAATTTCTTCTATTGTTGATGTTGTTTGTTTTGGTGCTACACATCACTGTCTCAGTACTCGCTCCTCACTGTACTCAAGCATCACTCCTAGTGGTGCTTATGGAACCATATACAGTGCCAGGGCCACATGCAAGGGCCAAAGAAATATGCAAGGCAAGCTCTTTATCCACTTTGTAATCTCTCGTCTTCTGTTGTTTTTGAAGAACCAATTCAAGCATGATCTGTTGGATAAAGCCTTATCTAACATTAGCCTAATTTGAGTATAGTGCCCAGGTATTTCCTTTGACAACTCCAAAATTAAAACTCCTTGTACTGCTTCAATTGTTTCTTCATATACACATCATCTGTTTTATACTGTGTATACTGTGAAGCCTTTGAAAGTAGGGATTATCTCTTCATTGTGGTGGGGGCGTTGATGGGCCACATTTAATTGTGCTTAGGGATTACTCCTTGTTCTGTTCTCAGGTATCATTCTTGGTGTTGCCTAGGACACATATACAGTGCCAGGGAGAGAACCCATGGTAGCCTTGTGCAAGGCAAGCAAGTACTATCTCTTTAGCCTAAGGAACTATCTTACTTTATGTAGGTTTCCCTTGCTATTATAGGAGAGTAACACATAGCCTGCAACTGAAAAGGTATCAGCATTATTCTGATAACTAAATAGTCTCAAGTGCCTCAATGGTGTGATTTTGGTACTGTTGCCAAAATTGTTGTTAAAAAGATTTTATCACTTTTTAAAGATGTGATAAAGAATTGTGGAGTTTGAGGGGGTGGAGCAATAATACAATGGGTAAAGCATCAATCTGGCATGTCTCTGACTGAGGTTTCATCCCCCAAATTCTCTCAAGAACCACCAGGAGTAATCCCTGAGTGGAGACAGGTGTAAACCCTGAGCAATGCAGGTGTGCCCCCACCACAAACCAACAAAAACTGTGTGTGGGGGGTGGTTGTGAATGATAATTTTTCTGATAAATGGTTTGAAAATTTTAATCACATTCTTTATGGAGATGTCTGGGAGAGATGTAAAGAATGTACAGTACACAGTAGTACATTGAGGAATACAAGATTTTTTTTCTGACAGAAAAATGATTGAATAGTAGGTCTAAGAAAGAAAGATAATAAATGGGAGAATAAAGGTGCAGTATTGAAACTCAGAAATACAAAAAATGTAGGATCTTGAATTTATGATAAGCTGGACTATAGAGTTTGGTTTGGAGACAGAACAATTTGAGAAGTCCAGAGGCCAAGTTTTATAAAGTTTTATCTCTAGGGCATAGTGCATATCTGCTTCTTAGATTGCTACAAGAACTAAGGTATGGGGAATTCAACCTATAGTCTAGCGTGACATTAGAAACATAAGATTTTCTCTCCAGTAAATCATCCAAATTGAATTTATAGACATCATTTATTTATTCATTAATCAATGAAACATTGCTGAATGTCTAATGAATGATTATTTCAGTATAAAATATTGAATTATCAGAAATTTTTGTTATAGGTTAGATGCCTTGAGGATGACTAAACTAAGATTTGTACTCTATAATCCCAATAATAAAGAATAAGCATATAGGGAGATAATCAATTAGAATTCTGCTGGAAATGCATTGATTTCTGCATTGGAAGATGAAGAGGATCTTAACAGTTAAAGAAGTGAAATAATAGCAAAAAAATCTAGACATTGGGGAAAAGGCAAGGATAGGTATTAAAATCAGAAGTAATATAAAGAGCTAGGAAAACATTAAGCATCCCATTTTCTAAAAGTGTCGGACATGTGTGTAGTCATCATCGTCATCATCATCATCATCATCATCATCATCATCATCATCATCATCATCATCATCATCATCCTGTTGATTGTTGAATTTCTCAAGCAGTCTCAGTAACATCTCCATTCTTCCTAGCACTGAGATTTTAGAAGCCTTTCTTTACTCATCCTTCCAAACTCTTTCAGCTTCAAGGAAATGAGACCCGGCATTGTTACTGTTTTTGGCATATGAATACACCATGGGGAGTTTCCGAGGCTCTCCCATGTGGGGAGGAAACTCAGTAGCTTGCCAGGTTCTCCCAGAGGGAGAAATAGGCTATAAGATGTCTTCGGGAACTTGGTTTTAAGTCTCTGGATGTTGGCCATTGGTGGGAATACACAGTGCTGGGGGCAGTCTCTGGGTGTGACCACCTAGCTACTGGGAAATGGGAAATCTGGGTGGAAAGGCCCAGTCCTAAACAGAGTAAGCTTGAAGGTCTCAACCCCGGGTCCCACATACTTGGGTTCCTCTGCTGGTACCTACATGCGTAAGGATCGTTCAAACGTGTGGAGAGGGGCCTTGAGCATGGCTGTGGCTAGGCTCTGGAGGTCTTTGGCTGAGAGAGCTCTGCTCAGGACGGGGAGGGAAGCTGGAGCCCACCCCTCTGAAGGGCCCTGGGGAAGACAGCCAGGCGCACGTGGGCAAGAGACTCTCTGCAGTATGTAGTCATAATAAAACAAAAAATCTTGCAATGCTGCTATTGCAAACCAAGTGGAAGATGTAGTTGAAAATTTATAAATGTTTGTAAGTATGCAGTCTCAGTTTCTGAAGATTACAGTCCACATATGAGTTTTGCTTTGGTTTTACCTGAAAAATATTTATAAAAACTTTGTTACCCTCTAAGAGATCACTATTAGAAATGTATTTTATTTGCATAAATCTGGTAAAAAGTAAATAAAATTTGAAAGATCTCTGGACCAAGTAGAGAAACATGAGTTATCCAGACATTACAGCTGTAGCATAATATTCTGACTTGGGGCTATTTTCTTCTCCTTTTGAGGCTCAGTTTCTCCAGAATACAAAGGTCAGTGATATCTAACACTTGCTTGCCTGGAAGTGTGCTGTATTTGTATTCTCTTCACACTGATTTCACTCCTTCACATGAAGAAGAAAATAAATGACCCAGTCAGAAAAATACCTTCAAATAATTTAGACATACACATATTGGTGTTATAAAAAAATCTGATGTGAACTACCAGCAAAATAGATAATTTCAGTATCATAAAATTCTATAGACCAAACAATGAAATACTAACAAGCTTCCTATTTCAGAGACAGTGTATGAATTCCTCTCCCTGGGCAAATTAAATCAAGACATCAGATCTTTCAGTTCCATTTTAAAGTGAGCAAATACACAAGCAATCATCTAAAATATAGAATCCCAGAAAAAATAAATAAGGCAGTATGTGCATGTGTGTTTGTGTGTATTTTAAATTATACCTTTCAGAATAACTGACTTTAGGAAATTATTTCTGCAGAATGTACTTTTCTGCTGTTGAAGAGACTTCCCTCAAATGTATTCAAATTCAGGTGAGTATAAATAAAGTACTGTTCTCAGTGTCACAGTAATTGGCAATCAGAGGTAAAAGCAAGCTCTCAGCCATCGTGTTCCTACAGAGGGCTTGAATATCAGATTGTGGAAATATCCCTGTTGTACTGCTATTAATTGTTGCTTTAACTGAAATAATAGGCTAGCTTTTGTTTTTAAGAAAATTTGGATTTCTCTTGAAATCCAGTTCATTTGTAAATGACTTAAGGTGTTCATTAACTGATACATGCCAACTAGGAAGCTAGTTGGTACTTGTCATCCTTCTTATGGGAATAGAAGCAAAATTTACCTAACATCTACTGCTGGATGTACTACGGGAAGGCATGTAGCAAATGATGTCTATAGTGAGCTCGGTTGAGTACAGTTTGCACAGCCATATTTTAGGTCTGTTTAGCTACCTTTCTCAGGATACTATATGCAAGGCAAAAAATATGGAATCAATGAAATCAATGCACAGCCCTTGTTTTCCTCCACCTCCCCATTATATGAGTTAGGAAACAGAAAAAATAGCAACGTTAAATATATGACAAATCACTTAATAGGAATTTGTTCCTCTCTCACTTGAAAGTGACAGTTGGATCAACAGTGTTCATCTCAGAAATGTCAGGACATCTATAAGATTTTGCTTTGAGGTTTTTATTTGCCCCATAGAGAGAGTATTATTTATAAGTTTGGAGAGGGCTAGGTGGGGAGCATTAGCCTTTCCCTTAAGCATTATGAGCTATCAAGAGGATTCTGCAAGTTAGCCTTAGTAATATCAGATTGTTGCCTATTTTAGAGATTTTTAAAGCAGAGAACCACGAAGTTATTTAAAGTATAAGAGTAGACATTTTATGTGAGTTTTTATTTTCTTGACTCCAAACTCACCAGTGGCTGAAATGGTTAACACAAGCTATGTGCATCCAAATATTCAATCAACAAAGTGCCATTTATCCACTACTTCATTCTCAAAACATTTTGGAGCATCTGGAACAATAATCAATCCATAAACTTCTGCTTTCCTAGACTTTATATTCTACTAGAATTTCATCACTTTAGCATTTTTATAGTTTTAATATTTTATATTTTCAAAGTGGAAAATTATCTGCACCTATGCACATAGTGATCTCCCCCACCCCGACCTCCTCCATCCTAGATGTGGATCTTTTAAAAGTAACAGAAAGCAATAACAGAAATTGTTTAAGCTACAAACACATTACTAAACAGTTGTGTTGGTTCATAAAGCTGCTAAAAGAAAAAACTATCAAACTGAGCTTAGATGCAAATCAGGAAAAAGGAACAGCGGTCAATAAATACCACAGGACCAACTTGGAAGTGAAACAGGAAGTCAGGCAATAGAGGGTGGGGGGGTGGGGAGGGCGCTGGGTAGTGAATTTCAGGAAGCTATAAAGACAAGAATTAGAGAGATAGGATATGATCTAGAAAACTAGTTTTTCTGACTCTAGCTCAAGACTCACAGTTTAAGATAAGACACCATTAGAATACAATTAAGCAGAAGGTGTTTGTACCTTACCAAAGAGAGGACTCGTACTTACACAAAGACCCCAAGCTGAGGTCATTTGGGACAGACCCTACAGCAGTCACCTTCTCACCACAACATTGTGAAGCTGTTCATTGCTTTCTTCTGAATTTGAAAAGCTCCCATTCTTTCTTGGATGCATCATAATTTCATTATTAAAATGTCCCTATTCATTATTCATCCTCTTCTGCTATTCTTTTCTATGAGACTGTACAAAGAGCCTGGACCTGATTGGAGTCCAGGAATGACTTTTCCTTTTTCTGCGAACAGTATAATCTTCTCTCAGTCTCAGAGAACCATGGCTACTCCAAAATCCAAGTAATGGGAACAATTTCTATACTGCATGGATCCAGTGGATGTCAAGTGCAATTTGAAAGTTTCCTCAGAGACACAGATAGGACCTTAGCACCCACAAAATGCAGGGACTCATACAGACTTTTTACCAGCCCTGCCATCCTCAGACACTCACTTGTCTAATAATCACTTCACTATAGACATTTGACATTTTGTTAAACCAGTCAGGTGCTAGGTCATAGGCTCTATTATATTTACATTCCTCAGGTATGTTCCTTCTCTTTTTACCTGTATACTTCACTCAAAAGAGATGGACATTGCCATTGTTAAAACGGAGCAGAGGATATTGTAATCATTGGTCCCGGAATGTTGTGTTGCAACCAAAAATTATGACCCACCATTCCTGGAATTCCAAAGTGAATGCTTCAACTGTCCCTATTTTTTAAGGTAGTAAACAAATGAAGCAATTGCCATGGGATAAACAATATTTTATTTATAAATAATATCAAGCAAATGATATTTTATTGGAATCTGGTAACTAAGAATTAGAAATTGAGCCCTATGAAATACCTGCTGCAAACTTAAGTTACTTGCTAATACTTTTGCTAGAGATGCCTGATCTTGCCTCTTTGCCATTTTGATGGAAACTTTATGAGGATCTGATAGTTTGATTTTACTTCTGTCTTCTCGGTTATACAGCACAAATGAAATAGCAGGTATCGTTATGTTGTGTCTAGTAGTAAAGATAGCTTTTATACTCATTCTACACACATTTTATTTTTATTCTCTCTAATGAAAAGTCAGATGTTTTATTTAGGTTAGTTTTCAAAAATTCAATAGAATAGTAGTCTCTTCCACAGGCCAGAGCCTTAGAGATCTCTGGGGAATAACAAAAGAAAATGAGCACACCCTGAGAAACATGTCTTGCCCTGGGCAAGCAGCTCAATAGAGGCTAAGGCTGAGCTGCTTGGCTGCCAGAGAACCAGGAACAATAAAGGCTTTCTGACAGTCCTCTGAGAGCAGGTAAAGACAATGCAGCCTGGCCTTTCTAATATGTGTTTAGTAAAATGAATTCTGCTTCCCTGAAAAAGTCACCTTGAAATTCATGGTGGTCCACACAAAGTAAAGAATGATGCAAACTTCTTGTTCCATCCTTCAGGAGGTTTGTCTCTTAGGATACTCATTATTCAGGACAGACATTTAATTAGGGGGAGTTGAGTGTCAAGGTCAAACTCCCTGAGAAAAGTCAGTGTTAGGAGACCCTTGTACTTTTCAAGCTAATTTCATGTGTGCCATAAATCTTAGAAAGTTAGAAAGAGTATAGGACTTGCAAGGCATTAAACTCCACAAGTTTCTTTATTAACTTCTAAGGCATTTTTTCCTTCTTTGCTATTAGAAAACTACTCAGAGCATTTAGGACTTTAATTACCATACATACAACCTAAAAGAAATTAAAATACAAAGGCCAGGAGTCCTGACTTTTGAAAGGTAAAGCTAGTGCAGGCTACATTTCTAAACAACAAAATGCTTTCTTCCTTTGATAATCTTCCTCCATGCTCCTTCTAAGTATAATAAACAGCAGCCCTCAAGTATATGTGTGCATGCATATATGTTTACATATATCCACACAGATAAACTACATTTGGAGGCACAGGGAGAGAGACAATATAAGTTTACAGAGCAGCTACATTGTCAGATAAAATAGAAGATGGTTTCTCATTCATTAAGCACAGCAAAGAAATACCGTGGGTTTTGTTGGTTCACAGATTATGTCAATAAGGACCAAGTTATTATGTAAATTGAACAATCCAATGTAACTTAATCAATAGCAGAGTCGAAATATGAATCCAGTTCATTGGATTCCATGCCATTATCCTTTACCTTAAGCCCTTTGTGTTGGCAAGCACAGTCTCTGTCACTAGGCAGCCATATTATTCAACAATATTCTCCTATTATGATTAGGCACATCCAAGTAGAGAAGGGTGAGGGCATATTTTCCTCCAGAATTTATTTTTCATGTATTCTAAATAGTTTCCTTTATGTAGATCACTTTAATGTCACTAATCATATTTAGCATTTATTGGGCTTTTGTTGTTATGTTATTCTACTCTGTTCTTGAAATTTAAAAAGTGATATATAGCTGATGCATACATTTGGGACACAGACAAAGAAAGCTTTGCAATTACAAGAAAATCCCCCCGAGGGATAGCTAAAACTTTTTATTCCTGCTTTCCATCCCATTTCAATTTCAGATTCTTCTATCAATTCCATATCACTTTAATCTCCTCTTGGGAAATTCCCCCCACCCATTTGGTATTTCAAAGCAGTGTGCAGCATCTTTTTATCCAAGTGTACAAAGTCCTCTGCCTCTGTTGGTTTCCAAGATTTTGTAACAGGCAAGCAAGACTTCAATTCTCCAAACCTCCTACAGAAACAATCACACGAATTTCCTCAATAACAAAGCAACACATTAAGTTCATTTATAATCCACAGCTATAGTCCAGATGAAAGGCATCAGTGACTAACATTGAATATTATCCCTCGAATTGGAGAACTATGGATTCATTAAAAATACACTTTCAATAGATTAAAGGTATTTGCCCACTGTGCCAGGGATCAGGGATCAAGATTCATGTCTTGGATGTAAGAGGACCCATGCTTAGGTCCTGAGCACTACTGAGTATGACGTTAGTGGCTCCAGCTAAAGGTGAGCAGAACAACAGTCACTAGCATTGAACAAATAGGGCTTAGCTGAGTTGACAACACAGTCTCCACTTCTCCACAGCACTGTGTGGTGGCACCAACCTCCCCACTATCCCATACAATAATAAAAGGAAATTTGCCCTCAGAATAAACTATAAAATGTCTGATGAAAGATTATGGAAGAATCAGAGACAATGGGAAGCTATAGATTTGTCTCCTTTGAGGAAATTCAGGTGAGTGTTTTTGCTATCAACTGACACGACAAGAAGAAATCTAGTTTTCTCAACTTTACTAAAAAAGGAAAATTAAGATGTTTGTCTGTTAGACATCCAGCTAAAAACATTAATTAGATCATTGGTTAACTAAATGCATGTTCATTAGAGAGGTCAAACTGGAAAAACAATTTTTAGAACAGTGATGGCAATAGTAAATACTTTATGCATATATATATAGTTTACTATAAGGATAAATAGTATTCAAATGTATTAAAGTATATAGAACACTGCTGTTCATGAAGTTCAATTAGCATGAATGTCACTTGGAGATTAAAGTCTATATTCACAGCATTTGTTTTAAAATGATGAATTAAAAAGAACCTGCACTTCCATTAATGTGCTTATGTAGCTACATTGAAGAGTTCTTCTGATAAGAAAACAACAGGATCCCTAATAAAACATATTTTTAAAGTACATTGCTAGGCCTCAGGAAGAAAAATTTCCAATTACAGTTATTAAAAAAAATAAAACCCTTCAACTGAAACCTAAATGGTGAGAGTAAGGAGAAAATTAATTCTAAAGCTAAGACTGCCCTAAGGGCAAATAATGACACTATTACAGGGATAGAGACATAAACGACAAAGGGTTGGTCTCTCAAATAATGCTGAGAAGTAAAATGTCCACTGAATATTGCATGCATGATTTTTAAAGGGGACTAACTTGTATTTCTCATCTCCTACCAAATTCATATAACCATTAGATATATGCTTTAAAGCATTCTTTTTCTGTTCTAGCAGATTTCTCCAAGTGTTTGGGTTACTTTCAGACATTTTCTATGCTGAGCTTAAAAATAATTTCATTTGAACTTTTCCATAAATATCAAATTCTCAGCATTTTAGAGAAACAGTATAAAATTCTTCCTGGGTAACAATATCCAAAGCTTATGCCCTAAGTGTTTTCAGCTTATCAACCATCACATATAGGTTCGTGATTATTTTTTAACTACACATACAGTAAAATAAGCCAGAATTAAGAGTTAAAAGTGATACTGTAGACTTAGAGTCCTAAGACAGAAAATATTAGAATCATCAGAAGTAGAACATGAAAACTCCATGCACCAAGTCTCATAACATATTGAACACAGAACCATAAAATCATTAAACAAATCACTGTCTTAAAATGTTTACACATATTAAAAACTAAACTCTCATAACCCAACAAATGAGCCACACCAAACTTTCAGTAACACATGATTTCAAGCACATTGAAGAAACATCCTTGATATACACAGAAAATAGGAGGAACTCTTCATTTATTCTATTAAAAGAATAAAGCTTAAAGAACAGACATAGAAAAGAGCAATATGAGAAAAGATGAGATAATATCACTCATAATCTTAGGAAAATATCTGCCATTGCAGATCCCTACAAAATCAATGTGTAATGAATGAATCAAGGACAATTGTTACCAACTCAAGAGAAAACAAAAATGTCTCATTTATGTCTCATCATAAATTAACTAAAGATATATAAATGGCTAAGGTTGGAGGATTTGAAGAATGAAATATATCTTGGTGATTGCATGATAGGAAAATCTTTTCTAACTAGGAAATAATCTTACAGAAACATTAACTTTTATATTATAAAATAATGATTTAAAATATATACCATTATTAATGTGAAAATTGAAAAAAAATTGAAAATAGTAAACTATGCATATGCATATTAGAAACAAAACTTTTTATAACTTTTACAAATAAATAAAAAAATTATTTCTACATAATTCTTTATATCCTGAAGCCTCATTTACATTGAAATAAATAAGATTTAAGAGTTATAAAATTTTAAACTTCATCCTATATGCTCTCATCATTACCTTGACCATAATGGGAACTGGATATATGGAGCCATGTGGAGAGCCTCCACAGGACCGTGCTTCGTAAACAACACCTGTTTCTTGTTAATTATACCGTGCTTCAAAAATAACTCCTAATAAGGAAACAGGATGTCCTGTCACACCCACAAGGTGTAACTAGCCTATCAGCTGCAGACACTTGGGCGTAAATAAGCAGCGAGAGGTATATAAGGAGGGAAGCTGCCTAGCTAGTGGGTTTCCCCCTGGTTCCTCCTAGTTAGTCCTTCGTTCCTCCTCTTTTCCGTTTGCATGAGAAGGTCTCTGAATAAATCGCTGCAAGAAGAATCTCCAGGTTGCGTGTTATTTTACAGAGCCATAATTGGTTATCTGAATAAATGATATGATTTGTCATATAATATAGTTTCTTTCACATTTGCATTAAAGTAAGACTCAAGTTTAGCTAAGCAGAGTGAGATTCACATGCTTGGCCAATGAAATAAGTCAAGAAAAGTATACTGATATAAAATTAAAACAATATAAGCAATACTATTTTTCACATAAAAATATCATATCTGGAAAAAACTATAGAATCAATGCTAAAGTAATTTAGAAAAGCAAAAGTTTTTAGTAATATGAGCTAGAGAAAGGAGATCATAACTGATTGCATTTTATAGGCCAACCTGGGGTGTAACCTTATGGCACTTGCTCCCTCTTTCCATCTGGCAGAACTCAATCATGATCTAACCTAACTACAAGGCAGTCTGTAATATCAAGTGCAGTTGCTATTCTGGTAATGAAAAGAAATTATCTAAGGGAATAAGATTTTATCATTTGTTTCAAACCATTATGAGTTCTCATAAATAATCTTGTTTGAATAACATGCAAGTGTTTTTTTTAAAAAAGTAAACTCACAATTGCTTTTTTATTTGTGGGAAAAAATACAAAACAAAATTTTCCATTTTACCCAAAATTAAGTATGCATTTGGGTAGCGCTATGTATATTAACACTGCTGTGCAAACATTGCCACTATGTATTTCTAAAACATTTTCAACTTCTGAATTGAAACTCAGTTTTTATTAATCCATTAGTCTGTGGTCCACAATCCCTTACAACCCAGCTCCTGGAAACTACCATTCACTTTTCTATTTTTATGGACTTGAGTATACCATTTATCTTATATAAGTGGATTTATATCCTTTCATAGTGATTTATCTTACTTAACATAATGTCTTCTGGGTTTATATATTAGAGAATTGTATTTCTGTTTAAGGTTGAGTAATATTCCATTTCAAGAATATAACGCATTCTTCCATTCCTTATCAATGAATAGATGGGTTCTTTTTAGCTTTTGAGAATAATAATGCAATGAACATGGAAATACAAATATTTGTTAAAAATCCCCCTGTGAATTATGACAATATAACTTTTTATTATTGTAGCTTTGCAACATAAGCTCAATATGTAATATCTATAGTTTGGGTATTTTGGACAAAACACAAAAAGTTACTTGTCTGTTCAGAATTTTTGTTAATTCAATAGTTTTAGTATTGTTATTGTTATTGTCAATTTTAGTATTGTTCTCTTTATTTCTATGGAATTGCCATCTGCCTTTTTTGGTAAAATTTGAGTGGAATTTATTTTTCAATTTAATTTTTGGGGGTATGTTTTTGTTTTTGATTTTTGGCTTTTTGGGTCACACCCGGCGATGCACAGGGGTCACTCCTGGCTCAGCACTCAGGAATAACTCTTGGTGGTTCGTGAGGAACCACATGGGACGCCAGGGATCAAACAGGGGTTGGCCGCATGCAAACGCACTGTACTATCCCTCTGACCCCATATTCATTTTATAAACCCATGGTCATGGACTGTATTTGTGTTATTTTGTATCAACTTTAAATCCTTACTTTTTAAAGGTGTTTTCAACAAATAACTTTTCTTGGATACATTTATTGGTAAGTATTTTCTTCTTGATGTTAATGTAAAGGGATTAATTTTTAAAATTCTCCCTCCATTAGACTGTTAGTATACAGAACCACAACTAATACTAGGTGTTAATTTTCCAACTTCGGTTAACCCATGTATTAGTTCAATGAGTTTCAGTGGACTCCTGAGGATTTTATACAATCATTCATCTGTAAATTAAAAAAAAAAACCCTCGAACGGCACTTCTGATCTAGGTGTAGTCAAAATGAATTAATTCATCCTTACGCAATTACTTTGGCTGGTACTTACAATTTGAAACTGAATAAAAATGGCGTGAGCAAACACGCTTCTCTTGTTTGTGTCTTACTTCATCTATCATAGATAAAAATCTTTGAGCATTTCATCTTTGGGTGAACTTTATGTTAGTGGACTTATTGTAGATCACCTTTAGTATGTTAATTTATATTACTACTCACTTTGTTCTGAGTTTTAGCCATAGATGGATGTTGAATTTTATCAAATGTGTTTACTGTCTCATTCAGATGAGTCTATGGTTCTGGTTCTTTGTTTTGATGAAGTGCTTTGATAAAGTTGGCACGTCCTTGCATCACTGAAATAAATTCCACTGGCTACAATCTATTTGCTATTTATATTCTGTTAAATTCATTTTGCTATTATTTTGTTGATGGTCTCATATGTATTTTATTAGAATTTTTTGCTTGTGTTTTTTTTAATTGCAGCCTCCTTGACTACAAAATTAATTTTGTAGATTTTTCTATTGCTTTTCCATGAATATTTATCACTTCTTGTAGCTTTAATATTTATTCCTTCTTGTAGCTTAGGGTTTAATTTTTCCTAATTTTCTAGTTCTTAATGCAGAAAACTATATTGCTGATCTGAGATTTTTTTAAAAAAAGTGTTTACAGCTATTTATTTTCCTCTTAGGATAATTTTCCTCTATTTATTTTCCTCCTTATTGCACCTCATAAATTTTTCCATATTTCATTTCTATATTTAATTTCCTATGATATTTTCTTATTTTTATTCTAATTTGCTCTTTGGCTTACTGGATGTTTTAGATTATATGGTTCATTATGTGTGTGGCTCAAAAGTAGAACAGTTGCTTGCACGTATGAAGTCCTAGGTTTTATTCCAATTACTAATTTCTAGTTTCCATCCACTATTGTTAAACATAACATTTTGTATAGTTCTAATAATTTTGGTTTATTAAGACTCTTATGGTCTATCCTAGAGAATAGTTTAAAATATACCTACAAAATACATTCATTTGTTGTTGAATTGAGACTTTTGTGAGTCTGCACTTGAGTTATGTAATGTTGCTGAAGTTCTGTGACATTGATCCCCTGTTTATTTGATTCATTATTCAAAATAGAATGTTGATGTCTGACAATATTTTTGCAGTGTGATCTATTTTATTCTTTAATTTTGTTAATATTTGCTATATGTATTTTGCAGCACTGTTGTATAATTTTTTTAATTCATGCAAAGTTTATTTTTTTACTATTAATGTAACTACTCTGTTCCCCACTTGGTTACTATTTGTATTAAAACATATTTCTCTTGTGTGCTGAAAGTAGATAAAGGACCAAATGTGATAGCTTCTCAGTATCTATATTGCAGACCATAATGCTCAAAAGTAGAGAGATAGTATGGGGGAAATTCTCTGCCATAGAGTCAGGGGGAGACTTGGGATGGGGCTTGGTACACTTGGGACATTGGTGTGGAAAATCTGCACTGGTGGAGGGATGGGTGTTCAATCATTGTTTGACTGAAACACAAATATGAAAGCTTTGTAACTGTATCTCATGACTATTCCATAAATATTTTTAAAAGATCTCTCAATATATGTCTATAGTTAAATATAAAGTCATTCTATAGCACATGAAAAATAGTTGTCTTATATATTTATTTTCCATTAATTGAATCTATCTTCTTTGATTAATTATTTTAATCCACATAAATTTAAGATGCTCTGCATCACTAATCATCAGGGAGATGCAGATCAAAACAACTATGAGATACCACCTCTCACCACAGAGAATGACATACATCCGAAAGAACAAAAGCAACCACTGTTGGAGAGGATGTGGGGAGAAAGGGACCCTTCTACACTGCTGGTGGGAATGCGGACTGGTTAAGCCCTTTTGGAAAACAATATGGATGATTCTCAAAAAATTAAAAATTGAGAATCTTTGCATCGGTATTCATCAGGGATATTGGTCTACAGTTTTCTTTTTTTGTGGTGTCTTTGTTTGCTTTTGGTATTAGGGAGATATGTGCCTCACAGAAACTGTTTGGGAGGGTTCCTGTTTTTTCAATTTCCTAGAAAATCTTGAGGAGAATTGGCAACAGTTCCTCTTTAAATGTTTGGAAGAATTCACCAGTGAATCTGTCTGGACCTGAGCTTTTGTTTTTGGGGAGACTTTTGATTACAGTTTCGATTTCCTTGATATTAATAGGACTATTCAGGTATTCCAGGTCTTCTTGGTTCAGCCTTGGGAGATTCTAGGAGTCCAGGAATTTGTTCATTTCTTCTAGGTTCTCTTGTTTTTTGTCATACAGACTTTCAAAGTAGTCTCTGATGATGTTTTGAATTTCACTGGTTTCTCTTGTGATGTCCCCCTTTTAATTTCTGATTCGGTTTATTAGGGTTTTTTCTCTCTATTTATTTGTGAGTCTTGCTAGTGGTTTATCAATCTTATTTATTGTCTCAAAGAATCAGCTCTTTGTTTCATTGATCTTTCAGATTGTGTTTTGGGTTTCCATGCTAACTTTTGCTCTAAGTTTTATTATTTCTTTCCTTCAATCTGGTTTGGGTTCCTTTTGCTGGTCCTTTTCTAAGATCTTGAATTGTGAAGTCAAGGTATCTATGTAGGTCCTTTCTTCCTTCCTGATGAATGGTTGCAGGGATATAAATTTTCCCCTTAACACAGCTTTAGCTGCATCTCATAGGTTCTGATAGCTTGTGTCTTCATTCTCATTTGTTTTGAGGTATCTTTTGATTTCTTCCTTGATTTCCTTCATGACCCACTCATTGTTTAACAGTGAGTTGTTTAATTTCCAGGTGTTTGATTTGGTTCTCTGAGTCTATGTGTTATTAACTTCTATCTTCAGCACATCATGGTCTGAAAAGATAGTTGATACAATTTCTATCATCTTGATTCTATTGAGGTATGATTTGTGACCCAGAACGTGGTCTATTTTGGAAAATGTTCCGTGTGCACTGGAAAAGAATGTGTATTCTTTCTTTTGGGGTGTAAAGCCTTGTATAGATCTCTTAGCCCTGTCTTCTCCACTTCTTCCTTCAGAGCCATTGTTTCCTTGCTGAGTTTTCTTCTTGTTGATCTATCCAGAGGTGATAAAGCAGTGTTGAAGTCTCCAACTACTATTGTGGTGCTACTGATGCCCCTCTTAAATTCTTTTATGAGTTGTTTTATGTATTTATGTATTTGGTCATTCATTAGGTGCGTATATATTTAAGAGTGTGATTTCTTCCTGTTGTACATATCTCTTGATGAGAAGAAAATGACCTTTGCTGTCCTTTCTGATCTTTTTCAGCCTGTAGTCTATGTTGTCAGATACTAGTATGGCCACCCCAGCATTTTTGAGGGAGTTTTTTGCTTGTGGGATTGTTTTCCATCCTTTTACTTTGAGTCTGTGTTTTCTCTGACTCTTCATGTGTGTTTCTTGTAGGCAGCAGAAAGTTTGGTTTAGTTTCCTAATACATTTTACCACTCTGTGCCTCTTGATTGGTGCATTTAGTCCATTGACATTAAGAGAAATTATTGTCATGGGATTTTGTGCCATCTTTCTTTAGGGTTTGTTTTTCTTGTAGGGTTCTTCATTGTCTAATAGTAGCCCTTTTAGTCCTTCTTTTAATTTGGTTTTGAGTCTATGAAGTTCCTGAGCTGTTATTTATTCATAAAATAGTGTATTGTTCCTTTGAGTTTGAGTGAGAGTTTAGCCACATAAAGTATTCTTGGTGAAGTGTTCATTTCATTGAGTTTTTTCTCTATATCACACCATTGTTTTTGGGCTTGGAAGGTTTCCTCTGATAGGTCTGCTGTGAATCTAAGGGGTGCTCCTTTGTATGTGATTTCTTTCTTTGATCTTGCTGCTTGCAGTATTGTGTCTCTATCCACGACATCCATCATTTTGACTATGATATGCCTTGGGGGACTTTTAATTTGGGTTCCTTTTAGCTGGCACCCTTTGGGCTCCTTGGATCTGGATGCATTCTCTAGCTCTGGGAATTTCTTAGCAATGATGTCTCTAATGTGCTTTTTTTCATTGGGATTGGTTCCTGTGTTTCTGGTACTCCAATGATTCTTATGTTGTTTCTCTTGAGGTCATTCTCTAGGACTTTAATTCACTCTAGAGCCATTTTGAGGTCTTTCGCCATTATTTGTTGTTTCCTATATGCATTCTGCACCTCATCTTCAAGCTCACTGATTCTGTCTTCAGCTGTAGCCATTCTACTATTGAGGGCTACTACTGAGTTTTTTATTTCATCTACCAATTCTGTTAATTGTGTCACTTCTTTTCATACCTTTGAAATTTCTGCTTTAATTTCTTCTTGTATTATGTGGGTGGTCTATTCCAATGCTTCATCCATATCCTCCCTTAATTTATTGGATGTTTGTTTGCTTTGAGTTAGTTGCTTTGAGTTAGTCAACCATCTTCATGATATCGTCTCTGAATTCTTTATCTGAGAGGAGATTGTATTTGTGGGTAGTCCCTGTTGAGGTTTCTGAGATCCTCTCTTTTCCTTCTCTCCTGGTGGTGGGGATTTTCGCTGTTTCTTCATGTTGTTATGGGCCCTATTCTCAGGCACTCTTCCTTAGCTTGTGTAGGGCCTCTATTGAAGACGTGAGGCTGTGATCTCTTTATAAAGGACTTTTGTGCAGCTTGTTGTGTTCACTAGGCAAGAGGAGGGGGTCAGGGCAGTGCGGAGAGGTGACTGAGCAAGGTTGGGGTAGGGGGCTTCAGAACCCCAGACCATGGGCCCAGGCACCGACCAAAGAGCTCTTTCTTGCTGGGCAGGGTTGCAGAAGGGAAGTCCCGATTACCTTGGCAAGAGGAGGGGGTCAGGGTAGCACGGAGAGGTGACTGAGTAGCGGCAAGGTGGGGGTGGGTGGCTTCAGAGCCCCAGACCTCAGGCTGGGCTCTCTCTTGCTGGGCAGGATTCTATTCTGTCATTTATTATGTCTTTTGTTTTGTTCCTGAAAATTTATTTTGCCCCACTCTTTATCTCATACCACTTATTGACAGAAAAAATTGTCCCTAGATGGAGCAGCCCTGTCCTGCTAAGAAAGGCGTCAAACATTGGACATACAGAGTCGCCAGTCACTATGCTAAGATAAATGCCAATTCACAAGGTGTAGAGCAGAACGAGTAGCCTCAGCCTCTCCTATGTTCTACCAAATTGTTTAAATCACAATAGAACTGATAGCTTACATGTAACTGATATGCCGAATTCCCCTTGTCTTCTTTCTCTTAACCTGAACTAACATAAATGTGCCATGACAGTACCATATTAGGGTAGAAAAATAGTATCACTGCCACTGTATCACTGTCATCCCACTTTTCATCAATTTACTCGAGCGGGCACCAGTAATGTCTCTATTACCTTCAGCCCTGAGATTTTAGCAGCGTCTCCTTTCTCTTCTTTCCCAATGATTCGAGGCTCTTTCAGGGTTAGGGGAATGAGACCTATAACTTTTGGCATATCGAATATGCCACGGGTAGCTTGCCAGGTTCTGCCATGTGGGCAGGATACTCTTGGTAGCTTGCCGGGCTCTCCGAGAGGCATTTATATATCTATTACTGTATTTTGGATATGACTATGCCACAGGGAGCTTGCCAGGCTCCCTAAATGGGCAATAGACTCTCAGTAGCTTGTCAGGTTCTCCAAGAGGGAAAACTAGGTTATTAGATGTTGTGTGGTTGCGTTGCGGCCATGCGCTTTCTGGGAACTTGGTTTTATAGTCTCTGGATGTTGGCTGTTGATGGAATTACATGGCACAGAGAGCAGACTCTGGGTGTGACTGCCTAGCTACTGGAAAATGGGGGATCTGCGTGGAAGAGGCCCAGTCCCAATTAGAGCAGCCTTGGAGATCTCGGCCCCAGGTCCTGCACACCTGGGTTCCTCTGCCGGCTCCCCATGCATGAGAATTGTCCGAACATGTAGAGAGTGGCCCTTAGCTTAGAAAAAAAAAAGAGTTAACACTTAATATCAGGAACACAGATTGAGTTTTTCAGGGAAAGACCACCAATTACCACCACTTACCTCTATTATTCCACTTACTCATTACATAAGGGAATAAAATCGGTATGTTATGTCCTCATGGAACTATCTGATTTTTGGTTACCCACTCCTATCCTTACTTTCTGCCATGACCTCAGTGTTTGGTCACATTTGAAACTTTCATGAGTTATTTTGCATATCATCCCAAGAGCTTGCCATCAGCCTCTACATCATTTCAACAGAAACCATTACTTCTAATTATCCTTCTGTCTCTCTTTCCCTCCTTTTTCCTTCTTTCTCTGTCTTCTTTCTCTATTTTCTATGCTCTATTCACTCTTAATTTTCTTTATACTAAAAAATTAGTAGTAAAACATCTAATGAATATATGGGTCTTTCTTATGTTCCATTTTGTTAAATCAAATCTATGACTTTCTTATTTTAAATTATCAAATTGTAAATAATACCAATTTTTCAAACTTCTACAGATTTTTAAAACATACAATTACTTTTCTCAGATCTCCTTGTCAGGTAACTTAATTTCCTGTTTATATTTGTTGGCTTTACTAACTAGCCTAGTTTTATCTAGGTGCTTTGGATCTTAGTGTGTGTTTCCTATTAAAAACAGATCTTTCCTCTGGATCCAGTGTCCCCAGCATCCCTTTTATTCCTTTTTATGTTTCATTACACAAATCTACCTATACAGATTCTGCAATCATGACTGAATATAATTCTTTGCAGTTCTATTTTCAGTTCTATCATATTGTATTCACCCTTCTTGAGAAGGTTGGTAAGGACCTAATTTTTAGGTTTTCACAGCATCTTTCATTATTCCAGTTTATATATATTTACATGAAATAGCATTAATAGCGGAAGCTGCTTTTTGAAACCAATGTTTCATGAATGGACCTTTCTGTTCTAATTTCTCCCTAGTCACTGAATCTAGATGTTTTTCTTCATTCTAAGAAATATTCTTGGGGCTGGAGCGATAGTACAATGGGTAGGGCATTTGTCTTATATGTGGCCCACCCTGATTTGATCCCCAGCACCCAATATGCTCCTCAGAACACCGTCAGATGTAATTCCAGAGCCAGGAGTAACTCCTGAGCATCACTGGATGGACCCAAAATGCAAAAAAAAAAAAAAAGCAGAAATATTCTCACCTTCCTTTATATGTAGAAGTTGAATTCCCAATTACTTAATTTTTTTGGTGGTGATGTTATAGTGTGGGCAAAAGAGTATTCATTTTCAAGAGACCTGTGGCCCCTGCTAGTGTGTCTCAGACTGTTGGCTTAATATAAAGGACCCCACAATGCAGTATTGCTGGGCTCTGGGCTTACCTGGTGGACCTCAAGGACTACGTTTAGTGGTCGGTCCTATAGGAGACCATGCGGTGCTGGGGATCAAACTAGAGTTGTCACTTGCACCCTAGCCCCTTCAAATTTGATTTGAAGGGTACAAATCAAATTAGTACATTCGATCTGGTACTAATAATTATTTGGGAGGAGATGTGGCATTACAAATATCAAGGATAGTAGAAATGCGGGACAGGAGAATTGGTCCATGGCTAGAAGCCTGCCACAGGTGCTGGGGAGAAGGGAGTTGGGATAGAGAAGGAATCACTATGACAGTGGAGGCTGGAAATGATCACTCTAGATAAGAACTGCATGCTGAAAGTTGGTAAAGGAACAAACATGATGACTTCTAAATATCTCTATTGAGAACCATAATACCCAAGAGAAAGAGAGAGAGAAAAGAAAAGTGCTAGCCATAAAGCGGGCTGGGGGTGGGGGGTGATAGGAGGGAAACGAGTTATTGGTGGCAGGAATTGCACACTAGTGGAGGGATGGGTGTTAGAACATCATGAGACTGAAACACCATCATGAATAGCTTTGTAATGGTATCTCAGGATAACTCAATTAAAAAGAAAAGAGGTTTATACCATATTAACTAATAAAGACATATACTTTAATTATATATTATATATATGTATTATATATATAATTATATATATGTATATATAAAGACCAACCAAACTAGAAGATGAAATACTACCAAAAGCCAAAAGCTCTTTTCATGAACCTTCTGCTTTTATGTGTTGTTATAATTTGCTTTCACTGTTATAAAATATGTAGCACTATTGCACTGTTGTTCCATTTTTTATCGATTTGCTCGAGCAGGCACCAGTAACGTCTCCATTGTGAGACTTGTTATTACTGTTTTTGGCATATCGAATATGCCATAGGGAGCTTGCCAGGTTCTGCCATGCAGGCGGGATACTCTCAGTGGCTTGCTGGGCTCTCTGAGAGGGACGGAGGAATCGAACCTATGTCGGTCGCATGCAAGGCAAATACCCTACCCACTGTGCTATCACTCCAACTTTAATACAGTAATATATTTAATATAAAACTTGTAAAATACATCAGTGCAAATTATATCAGTCTGTGAGCCAAGCACAGACACCCATTGTTTTTATAGATAAGATTTTATCAGAACTCATTTTTATTTATATATTGTGTTCAAGAACCTTTGAAATTTTAATTATTTAGTTACTTATATTTGGTTTTAGGGCCACACCCAGTGGTACATAGGGGCTGTTCCTGGCTAGTATTTTGTTAGTATTCCAAGTGTTGTTCAGGATGCCCAGGGGAGCCAGGGATCTAATTCATGCCTTCTGCAAGCAAAGCATGTACTCAGTGTATCAAGCTATGCTATCTCTCTGGCCTGAATTATTTTTTAATGTAATATGAATCCGAATATTTTAACTTCCTCTATATTTCTGACCTTTATTTCAGCTTTGTATGTCCCTTTCAAATTTACTCAAATGATGCTCCTAGTGATGCAACATGTATGGAGTTAAAATTGGAGTAAGAAGATATGACTTAATGCAATATTATCACTATCAATCTGATTAGGACAATGGTGTTGAAAATTGTGCTGCTTCATGTGGAGCTGATAGTTGACTTAGCTATCTATGCTTTTATAAGTTTAATAGGCATTTCCAATAAATAATTTTGGTTGAGCATTGCTTTATTGCAATGTTATACGGAGAGCAGGATCTCTTTAAATGCTAATAACAGCATTCTCCCTGGCCTGGAACAGTACTGAGACTTGTGTTTGGAGTCACAGCTAACTAATTTCCAAATAGATGAATCATGAGAATATCTGCCTAAATCTTTTTCATACCATCATAAAATTTTACTATGCAATGGAAATGGATTGATGTAAACATCACAGCTAAACTGTTTTTCCTCATTTTTTTACATCAGTGTTGTCCTCATAATTTCAGTCCTTAGTGAAGAATTTCCTAGGTTTGTTCTAATAGAACAAGCAGAGTAAATATGCCATGCTAAATTAATGAGGCAAAAATTTAGCATGTGTGGTGAATCCATCTATTTCCAAATATGGATACATTCTGTCATTTTTATTTTCAGATATATGTGAGTGAGAAATACCTCTCTGAAAATAAAGTTATTTGTTTTTTTTTTTTACATTTTGGTGTCACAACTGGCAGTGTTTAGGGTATTTGTCATCTCAGTTCACAGGAATTGCTTCTACCTTTGACCTTGGGGCCATGTGGTACCAAGGATAAAACCTGGGTCTCCTATATGTGAAGTATATGCTTCATCCTGACCTAAAAAGTCATTATTATCAATGTCTTTCTTCAAGATTTTAAAGTCTATTAGCAGTTGTTTCAAGTATTTTGCTGGTCCCTCATTAAGTGCATATACATTTTGGAGTATGAGTTCCTCCTGATGTACACCTCCCTGAGTCAATAAGAAATGACCTTTACCGTCTCTAATTTCTTCAGCTTAAAGTCTACGTTTTCTGATACTAGTATAGTCACCCCTGCTTTTCTGAGGGGGTTATTTACTTGAAGAATTGCTTCCACTCTTTGACTTTGAGTCCATGCTTGCTTTGATTATTCAAATGTGTCTCTTGTAAACAACATAGTGTCGGGTTCAATTTTCTAATCCATTCTGCCTCTCTGTGCCTCTTAAATGGTGTGTTCAGTCCACTAACATTGGGAGGGATTATTGTGATGGGGATTTGTGCCATCATTACGCTGGAGTTTGGTGTACTTGTGTGGCTTGTCTTAAAGTAGCCAATTTACTTCTTTTTGTAACAATGGTTTTAAATCTATGAAGTTCCTGAGTTGTTTATATGTGAAGTTATGAGTTGTTCCTTCAAATCTTAATGAGACTCTGTCTGGATAAAGTATTCTTGGTGAGACTTTCATTTCATTGAATTTTTTTACTATATCCACCACTGCCTTCGGGCCTGGAGAGTTTCATCTGATAAGTCTACTGCGAATCTTTAGTAATAAGTAATTTTCTTCTTTGATTTTTTAGAATTGTATTGAATCACTGTGAGATAGTTACAAGATTTTATGTTTGGGTTACAATCTCACAATGATCAAACATCTATCCCTCCATGAGTGCACATTCCCCACTACCAATATCCCCGGTATACCCCCCATTTCCCACCCTCCCCCTGCCTCTATGGCAGACAATACTCACCATGCTCTCTCTTTACTTTTGGGCATCATTGCTGGCAACACAGACACTGAGAAGACATCATGTTTGTTCCAATACCTACTTTCAGCATGCATCTCCCATCCCAACTGATTCTTCTAGCCATCATTTTCTTTGTGATCCCTTTTCTATTCCATCTGCCTTCTCCCCTCCACTCATGAAGCAGGCTTCCAGCTATGGGACAATCCTCCTGGCCCTTGTATCTACCGTCCTTGGGTGTCAGCCTCATGTGATGTTATTCTATACTCCACAAATGAGGGCAGTCCTTCTGTGTCTGCCCCTCTCTTTCTGAACTCATTTCACTTAGCATGATACTCTCCATGTCTATCCATTTATAAGCAAATCTCATTACTTCATCTCTCCCAACAGCTGCATAGTATTCCACTGTGTAGATGTACCAAAGTTTCTATAACCAGTCATCTGTTTTAGGGCACTTGGGTTGTTTCCAGATTTTGGCTATTGTGAACAGTGCTGCGATGAATATATAGGTACAGATGTCATTTCTACAGTGCTTTTTGGCATCCTTGGAATATATTGCCAGAAGTGGTATTGCGGGGTCATATGGAAGCTCAATTTCTAGCTTTTGAAGGACTGTCCATATTGTTTTCCAGAAAGGCTGGACCAGTTGGCATTCCCACCAACAGTGATTGAGCGTCCCTTTTTCCGCACATCCACTCCAGCACTGGTTGCTTTAGTTCTTTTGAATGTGTGCCAGTCTCTGTGGTGTGGGATATCACATTGTTGTTTTGATTTGCATCTCCCTGATGATTAGCAGTGTGGAACATCTTTTCATGTGCCTTTTGGCCATTTGTATTTCTTTTTTGAGGAAACTTCTGTTCATTTCTTCTCCCCATTTTTTGATTGGGTTGAAGGATTTTTTTCTTGTACAATTCTACTAGTGTCTTGTATATCCAGGATATTAATCCCTTATCAGATGGGTATTGGGTAAATATTCTTTTCCATTTTGTGGGCTCTTTCTGTATTTTGGTCACTGTTTCTTTTTTTATTAATTTACTTTTTAATTAGTGAATCACCGTGAGGGTACAGTTACAGATTTTTGTGCTCGTGTTTCCCTCATACAGTGTTCGAGAACCCATCTCTTCACCAGTGCCCATTCTGTACCACCAATAAACCCAGCATCCCTCCCACCCCCCCAGTCCCATCTCCCCGCACCCCACCTTGCCACTGTGGCAGGGTATTCCCTTTTGTTCTCTCTTTCTAATTAGGTGTTGTGGTTTGCATTAGGGGTGTTGAGGGTCACTGTTTCTTTTGAAGTACAGAAGCTTCTTAGTTTGATGTAGTCCCATTTGCTTCCACTTGCATGGTCAGTGCTGTTTCGTCTCTAAAGATGCTTTTAGCTTCAATGTCATGGAGAGTTTTGCCTACATTTTCTTCTATGTACCTTATAGATTCATGCCTTACATTGAGGTCTTTAATCCACTTTGATCTGACTTTTGTGCCTGGCACTAGACAGAGGTCAGGGTTCATGTTTTTGCAGGTATCTATCCAGTTTTCTCAGAACCACTTGTTGAAGAGGCTTTCCTTGTTTGGCTTCACATTTCTTGCTCCTTTGTCAAAGATTAAGTGGTCATATATTTGGGGGTCTGTGACAGGATATTCAACTCTGTTCCATTGGTCTGAAGGTCTGTTTTTATCCCAATACCATGCTGTTTTAATTACTACTGCTTTGTAGTAGAGTTTGAAATTGGGGAAGGTTATGCCACCCATCTTCCCTATTATGATACCAAAGAAATAGACAAAACATTCTGAAATTCATATGGAACAATAAACCTCCTTCTTTGATCTTATCTTGCTGCTCTTAGTATTCTGTCTCTGTCTATAGTTTTCATTATTCTTATGAGGATGTTTCTTGGGTGTTTTTATTTCAATTTCTTTTAGCTAGTACACTTTGAGTCTCTTGGATTTGGGTGCATGCACTCTTCAGCTCTGGGAACTTCTCAGGAATGATCACTTTGGCAGCTGCTTCTTCATCAGTGTTTTCTTCCTGCCTTTCTGGTACTTCAGTGATCCTTATGTTATTCTTCTTGGCTTCATTCTGACGTTCTGTGTCATTTGTTGGTTTATTTTGAGGCTCTTTTCCATCTTGTGCTGTAGTCTGGAGATTCTCTGCACCTCATCTTGGAGCTCACAAATTATATCCTCAATAACTGTTACTCTACTGTTGAGGTCTTTCAGTGAGCTTTTTATTTCACCTGTGAGGTTTTGCAGATCTGTCATTTATTTTTGTATTTTTGTTTGTATGTCTCTCATTTAAATTCTCAGATTCTCCTGCTTTTTGTTGGCTTTGAGTTCCATTGTTTCTTTGAGCTTCTTATGCATCCTTAACAGCTTCATTATAAATTCCTTGTTAGAGAGGCTATATAGATTATTATTATTGGTTTGATCAACTGGGCAAGCTTCTTCTCTCACTAAGCCTGGTAGGTTTTTGCATTGCTTTATCATCAAGACCTTTGCAATTTGGGAGTTATTTCTTGCTTGTTTTGTGGAGTTAGGAATCTACATTAGGTGTCTTTGTATGTCTATGATGAATTATGGAGTGGCAAAGAAATGCATGTGCACAAAATGGCTCTCCTGAGTTCAGAAGCTGCCTAGACGTCACACAGAGCACCAGGTGGGTGGCAGGCCCCTCTCTTCTGTGGACAGGTTTTGATGGTGCCAGTAGAGGAGAATGACTCTTCTAAGTCCAGAGCTGCTTGGATGTCACCTCTAAAAATCTTTAAAGGTATTTTTTAAAAATTACATTTGCTGTTTTTTGTGTCATAGGATTGATATGCTATATTTTGTAATTTGTCAAGTTAAGTGGTATATGAATTAAGCAGTAAATTCTATTTTAAAAATAGAAGACATTAAAATTAGAAAGATAGGCTCTGGAGCTATAGTACAGCAGGTAGGGTATTTGCCTTGCACTCAGGCTACCCGGGTTCGATTCCTAGCATCCCATATGGTCCCCTGAGCACTGCCAGGAGTAATTCTTGAGTGCAAAGCCAGGGGTAACTCCTTTCCATTGCTGGGTATGACCCAAAAAGCAAAATAAATAAATAAATAAATAAATAATAAAATTAGAAAGATAAAATAGAAATTCAAATTTACTGAAAAGGTTCAATAAAATTTGTATTTGCAAAATAAAATAAAATAATCCCCATGACCAAATTACATTAATGGAAAAGTCTATTCTGGACATCTTGTGCAAGCTATGTAAAAATATCAGGGAGGCTTGTACTTCATCTCTCATCCCATGGGCTACATTTGACAGTTGTACTTTTTCCTATTGCTATTCTATTACCTTCGTCCTGGAGCTCTTGTCAAAGAGACTCTTCCAATCTTAAGCACCTTCTGAAAATACAAACGAGGATACTAAATGTGCATGGCACATACATGGGTAAGATAAATAGATCTAGTGTTTCTAGTAAGACAGACCATATAGAGTATGCCTGAAAATAATTGGTTTGGGGGCCCCAGTGCTCTGTAAAATACTAGTGTATAGATAATTGAAAATAGTAAGGGTAACTTAAATTTATCCCTCTCCATTGAGACCCTGGAATAATCCTTATGGAAATTTTCTGAGTAATCAGAGTTATGGTTTGGTTATATCCTATGCCTAGAGAAACATAGGTCATAAATATCACATGTCTATCATCTAGAAAAAAACAGGGAGATACTAAAGTCAGAGTATCCAGATGCATGCCAGCAAAGTAGCAGATGGATTATTAAAATAATTGCAAAATAAGTTGTCAAGCCATCAAAGCAGATCTGGGCTTGAACTCAAAGTATGCCATTTATTAGCTCTATTCCTCTGGAAATTTACTTACCATCTCTCAACATCAGTCTTTCTCTGAAAAATAATGTAATGATATCTAATATTCTTGAATTGTCACAGTTATAAGGTAAAATACATGTGAATCAACTAACATGTAGAGTGTGCTCAGATAATATTGACTAATTGGGGCAGAACAGAAATAAAAATCTGCAAAGAAGATGTGAGCCAGAGCCAATGAAAGGGACACAAAAAATGTTTATAGTTTTGAGCAAATTTGAATGTCAATAAACAGGGATCTTGAATACATTTTATTTGATATTGAACTACTACAATTAGAGTCAGGAGAAAATAGCTTCCAGCCCTGACTCTAACACTTGCTGGCAGATTAGTTACAAGTTGGCTACATGAACAAGAAACTTTTTATTGCAACTTACCTAGAGAGATGGAGGGGAGAGGAAGGAAGAAATGTATATTTGAGAGAGAATACAAACTACTCCAGACTAGAAATAGGAGGGCAAATAAACCAAGAGACAAGCAAGTGAGCTGCATGTTCTCCCTTGAGGGAGAACAGGGGTGTGACAAGTAAGCCTCCAGGTCTACACTTTCTTTATGGAACAGAGAGAGCATATAGTGGGTGTGGCACTTATTTTGAATGCAGCCAACCTGGTTTTGATTTCCTATGGTGCCTTGAGCACTTTCAGGAGTGACTCCTGAGCACACAGAACCTAGAGTAAGCCTTGATCATTGACAGGTAGGACCCCCCAAAAAAAGAAAATAAGAAAGTGCATTTTCTTTAGTGCAAGGTTTTAAATCACTGGACATCTTAAATAAGAAAATTTGCTATGAATATTTTTCAGTTTAGTTGAAACATTTAAGACATGGTATATTTCTGATGTAGTCCTAAAAACACACTGTCTGTTTGCGATTACATTTCTAACCTTTTAGGATATGACTACACACTAATCTCAGTTCAAGTCAAGTCCAGATCCTCACTGCACTTTAACTTCATCTTTTACATGAGCTTCAAAAATTGCCTGAGATATATAGTATTTATTGACAGAAAGAAAAAAAAGACTCAGAGGATTCATCCTGAGTGTAGTATACTTGAAGCAAAGAATTTGGCCATTAGAAATGGAGAAAGCTCAGGGATACCATTAAGATGTCCATAGTTCCTATTATTTGTTAATAAAACATCTCACATTGCTATAGTGCAATAGTTATTTTCAGAACTTCAAATTTGTGGGACTGATGGAATTCCCCTAGTGTTCTTTCCAAGAGCACATACTTATTCTTAGCAAGTCATTCAGTCCACCAGCCAGAAAATATCCAGTTAGTGCCTATGATATACTAGGTGCTTTTACAGATGATGACAATAAATTAATAAGCAAAGAGTTAAGTGGAGAAAAAAATTAAAAAGCTATAGCTAGATATCATATTCACATCTATGAAAAGGAGACCAGGAAAAGCAGTCAGCTGACAAGTCATTTCAACTTTAATTGATTTGTTAATATTCAACATTAATTATCTATTCAGCGTTCTTTAATTGGCTATAATGAGTCTAGTTAGAGTGAGTTCTAAGTTAAAATTTTTTACCATCTATGCCTTATTCATCTTGTACTAGTGGTCTCCCAGAAAAAAATTCTCCTCAAGGAGTAGGAGAGAACATCACTGTATCACTGTCATCCCGTTGTTCATCGATTTACTCGAGCAGGCACCAGTGACATCTATATTCCTCCCAGCCCTGAGATTTTAGCAGCCTCTCCTTACTCTTCTTTCCCAATGATTGGAGGATCTTTCAGGGTCAAGGGAATGAGACCTATCATTACTGTTTTGGGCCTATCAGATATGCCACGGGTAGCTTGCCAGGCTCTGCCTATGCGGGCGGGATACTCTTGGTAGCTTGCCAGGCCCTGAAAGGTGTGTGTGTGTGTGTGTGTGTGTGTGTGTGTGTATTTATAACTCTCTATAACTTGTTGCCTACTGTCTTAACACCATCAAAAATAGTGTGGTAATTATGGAAAATGGGTAGAAAGTGTCTTATAATGTGTTTTAAGGCTGCTTTCTGATTCAGAAAGTGGCCTGTAGCATGGTGGCGGTTGGGTAAGGGAGGTCGGTTGCCAGGACTGGGTTCTTTGGGGGAGGGAGGGTTCTCATTTGACCCCCTCTGGGGTGCCTTGAGTAGAAACAGCCTGGCGCGGAGTTTGGAGCTCGGTGGCATGGTTATGGGGGCCTCATTTTATACTTCTGTCTGGGAGGAGCTGCCTTTGAGATCTGGAGGGTGGTCAATGAGGAGATTATCTGGTGCCAGCAGAGTGTGGCGGGTATGGCTTGTGGATGTGATCCCTGGGTCAACGGAGATTGGGGGATAGCAGGCAGAGTATCTCTGCTTCCACATCCCGTTGAGTCCAGAGTCCAAAGTCACAAACTTCCTCATTATCTGGGTTCCGTGGACTTCATTCATGGGTGAGGAGAGAATATAACATCTGAATAGATATTATATTATATTATATTATTATATATAAATATTATATCTGAATAGATAATAAACATAAACTACTAGTGTTTCTTACAAACTCAACAAGGAACTGACACTCTAGTTTGAACTCATAATCTGTTGGCCCAGTCAAGTTACATTAAGGGAGGTAATAAAGAATTAAAGGAACACAAGATAAGGATGATAAGTAGTGTCCAGGGAAAAATGAGCCATTTTGATACAGTAATCAGTCTTACCAAACAGATGACATCTGAGCAGATTCCCTGAGAAACTGAATTAGACAAATATTTGGGAGAGAAAAGTATTACAGAGAAAATAGCTGGTAGTTAATAGTTTGAGTAAAATTTTGAGAGATCTGAGTGAGCTAGAGCAGTGCCTTGTGGAGAGACAGTATAGATGCATTCCAAGTTCTATTAGGGCACAGAGGAATATGAAGGGGAGTTGGAGCAGATAATGTAGAATTACATGAAAATCTCAGTCTTCATTTTGAGAGGGGAAGTAATTGAAAAACTTAGAGCAGAAATATATATTTTGCAATGTAAGTCTGAAGGCTATATGAGAGAAGGCTGGGAGACAGATGAAAGCAAGGAGGCTGAGTCAAAGGGTACTGCAATAATCCCAGTGTGCAGTGAAGATAGCTTGATCCATGGTGATAACAATAAGATATATATTGGTTATGTTTTGAAGGTAGAGCTAAGAGGATTTGAAAAGGGATCAGATGTGGAGTATGAGGGAAATAAAGGAATCAATGGTAATTCCAATATTTTAGATTTGAGACTGAAAAAGTACAATATTCACCACTAAACTAAAATACTGTTATAATAGTAACTAGAATATTTAAAAACAACTTTTTTATTGGTGCTGATAGCATTCTTTCTGATTTTTATTTCTGATAAATCATTATCAAAAGTGTGATACCAGAATAAAGTTTAATTCTTATGTGTTCTACCCAATCAGTTAGAATTTCTTCATATCGACAATTGTGCTTTTAATATCAGGTAGGATTATTTCACACTATTATACTTCCCCTTTAAGCAAAATGGGAATGGACCCTGAACGTAAGTAATTCGTGACAAGTGCATTATAAATTTAATTCTAACCAATAATTTGTTATAAAACATATAAAATAATTTCATTTTGTTTTTTAATTAATTATTCAGGAGTAATAGCTTCCAAGTGTCCTGTATCAGTTCATATGACAAATTAAATGACTCATATTTTAAGTCTTTAATGAAAACCAATAGGAACAACTTGTAAAACATTACTTATTTGCATCTTTTGCTATATTTAACAAGGATCAAGACATCAATATAACTTTCAAAGAATTATTTGACTAGAGTTATGTAATTTTCCCACAACAATTTCTCTCAAAAATATCTTCTGGTACTTCCTCAATAATATCAACTCTCTATTAGCCAATTCTTATTTGCTTTTTTCCTCACCATTTAAATCTTAATCTGTCTTTAAATTCTTAACATAGATCTCAGTATTTACAACCAGATAACTTACAGGGAGCCCATATTCACTTCATACACTTCATAGTGATGTTTTATATGTAATGTTACTACATATAGTAAAATAATTTATAGCAAACTGTAAGCAAACACGTATTGATTTTTCATATTATCTCTCTCTCTTGTTCTTTCTTGTCAGTTATTCTCAAAATTTGTGTCCTAGAGTAGATATATGATAAGTTCATAATTATAGTGGACCTTAGACTCTTAATGGATTATTCTGATCAACTAGGTGTTCATTATGCCTATAGAAGAAATTTTGGGGAAAGGTGTATATGGCAAGGACTAAGTAAAAATAACCATATTCCAATTATTTTCTATGTTTCTGTTATACTATGTAAAGGACTTGGGCATGAAGCTGAATTTTGTTGATGTCAGGGATAACCCTTACTGCATGAAATTAGCAACAACAGGCTGAGGCCGTGGACAGGGAGAAGTTGAGCCCAAATTTGATTTTCCTTGCTAATAGACTGTGCCAAGATAGAATGATAAATATGAATACCCAACGTGAGTTATTCTACATAGGGAATTTCATTTGCCAAAGCCAGTATCCATGAAGTGAGATTCAAACTGTATTTTCTGTGTGTTCCATCCTACTCCACACAGGTTGAGGGGCTTTAAGGAGGACAAGGAAAGAGATTATAGAACAGATCTTAACTCTACTCCCAAACAGCTGTTAAAGCTATGGAATAAGTTATAACTCAAAAATTTTAATTAGAATTAGGGTTGAAGTTCACAAGTGGACAACCATGAATATTAAGATATAAGTCTTATTGTAATTGAAGAAGATGCTACCTTAGAAACTCAGGAGCTTCTGAATTCTGTTAATGAAGCTACTACCTAAACATGACAGTAGAGTTTTTGACACATACCAGTTAGTGGTATTTATTGGGACAAACTAAAACATTTCGTGTTTATAGCTCAATAACTTGAGTAGTACAGTGGGTGGGGCATTTGCTTTGCATGAGATTGACCTTGTTTCATGCCCCAGCATCTCATATGGTTCCCTGAGCCTGCCAAGAATAATTCCTGAGCTGGAGTATACAGTAAGATTTGAACATCTCCTGGTGTGACACACAAAGAAAACAACAAAAAAATAATTTTTCAGATTCTTTACAAAAACAGGCTAATTTCTGAGTTTCTAGTTTCTTTCTTCGGAAAAGGGAATAAGAATATCAAGAATAACAAGGCACTGCTCTAGTTCACTCAGCAATAGCACAGCAGGTAGGGTGTTTGCCTTGCACATGGCCAACCCAGGTTAGATTCTCAGCATCCCATATGGTTCCCAAGCACTGCCAAGAGTAATTCCTGAGTGCATGAGCCAGAAATAACACCTGTGCATTGCTGGGTGTGACCCAAAAAGCAAATAAAATAAAATAAAAGAATATGAACTTTGCAGAGATGCAAACAAGTGCACTGATAATAATAATAATAATAATAATAATAATAATAATAATAATAATAATAATAAAAAGTTGACTCCTTGCAGGCCTTGGTGTTCCTCTACCCTGAGAATTGGTTTCAGCATAAAATTGTAAGTTTTTGTGAATCACCATAGAGGTTTTTTTGAGTCTCACATTTACTACACCTTCAGGCTTATCAAAAGTTATCTAGCCATCATGTATTTTCTATGCATTTAATTATACAAATCCTCTCATCATCATTATGAAGAAAGGACTGTTCACTCAACAGATGCAGTAATGGGATTCCCACTACTTTCCTAAGATCTATCTCATTATTTTTCAAGCACTGAGGATGGAACCACAGATCTCATGCATCTAAGCAGGTGTGCTACCTGGGTCACATCTCCAGCCTTTCAGTACCTTTTACTGTTCTGAGAGACTTTCTATATAAATTGCATAAACAAGCATATGAAGTTAAGACCAACTTTTTTTTTTTAAAGAAATATTTTATTGAACCACCGTGAAAACAAAAAAAATACAAAGCTTTCAGGTTTAAGTCACAGTCAAATACTGATTAAACCACCATCCCTTCACCAGTGCACCCGTTCCACCACCAAGAACCCTAATACACCCCCCTCCCACCCCACCCCCCATCTAAGTAGCTGATGATATTCCCATTATTCTCTCTATATATTGAGTACATTTCATATTTCCATACAGAACTCACTATTGTTGATTGGAAATTTTCCCCAACAGTCAGGCCTGCTGAATAAGCATCATCTAATAATTTCTCTTCCTTGGTAAAAGTGAAGACTTTGAGTCCACGCGGCCGCTATTGCGGCCGCGCGGTTTTGGGTTTCTAATATTTTAGCTCAGTTCACAGTCAAAATGCATGGCTGCAAGAATCTGCTCTGGTGCCAAAATGGGTTAGGAGACCTCAGGATCACAGTCAGTAGGTGGGAGGCTCTGCTTCTCGTGCCGCGGCTCTTGGTTCATCTCTGGGCGGAAGGCGCGCCGGGAACACCTCCCCTCCCAGGATCACCTACAGACTACGTCACTAAAGAGAGTCCTACCTCCTGGTGGAGGGGTCTTAGAGGGTGGCTCTCACCGCGTGGCTGCTGCTGCTGCCGCCATTTTCGCTCAGAAAAATGGGGTGGAGAGGGAAAAAAATCCCTCCCCGGGCTGCACGAGACCAACTTTTTAACAGCGCAAAATAGGATGAAAAACAATTTTATTATTTCTTCATATGTATATTAAAGGACAGAAGCAAGATGGCACTGACGCCGCCCGAACCCCTCGTGTTCTCCCGACCCATCTCACCTTAGACAGCGCGCAGCTTACCATGCCAGGCATAGAACGCTACGCTTGATCCCTGCTGGAACTCTACGCATAGTCCCTGATGGACATCTTCGGCAGTCTTGCAAGATTTGGACAGAATGGCGTAGGCAGGGCACAGAGAAACTGCCACCGCAGAGTCCCCGTCTACCCCAGCCAGGCCAAGTCGCAGCTCCATTGGTCATAGAGCCATGGCAGCAGTGTGCGCAGTGGCTGATCCACCATGGGGTGCTGTCAGCCAACCATCAGGTGACCTGGGACTCAGCGCAGGTTTTCAACCTGGAACAGACCCTCCGAGATAGGGTCCTGCTCTGCCAGCTGCTCAAAAACCTCTGGGCACACCCCATCAACCTCAAGGAGATCAACCTGAGGCCGCAGATGCCCCTTGTGCTGCCCAGAGACACAGGCAAGTGCATATTTGTCCGTGTGCAGATCGTTACAACATGTCAGTTAACGAGAAGCTTATATTTGACAGACTGGGAACACCTGTAAAGGCGATTTTAGGCCTCCCCAAAAGCCTCCATCCCTCTTGGAGAGCCTGGCAAGCTACTGAGAGTATCCTGCCCACACGGCAGAGCCTGGCAAGCTACCTGTGGCATACTAGATATGCCAAAAACAGTAACAATGAAGATCCTCATTCCCCTGAGCCTGAAAGAGCCCCAGATATGTCATCGAGCTACACTAGCATGCAACAGGGACGGATGGAGACATTACTGGTGCCTGATTGAGCAAATCAATGAACAATGGGATGACAATGATATAGTGATACAGTGATGTATATTAAAAGAAAAGCACGATACTGTCAAGATTTTCACTATAGATTCAAGAAAATAGTGTCCTTGTTCTTACTGTCTAGCCTCATGGTATGAGGAACTCAGGGAGGGAGGAAAAAACAAGCAAACAAGGAATTCATGAAACTTAGTGGCCATAAGTATTAGAAGCCTGTTTGTCTCTATGGAAGGATATAAAATAATTGAGTATCAAGTTTCTTGGAGCAATTTCTCTGATTTCAGGTAACAAAAGCTAAAGTTGCTAATTAAAAGAAGACAAGATTTGAATTCCTCTGGTCCAAGACATTAGATTCGAACAAAATAAACTATTAGACATGCACATTTTCTCCTCCTTTCAACCTTATTTCTTCTGAATTTCTATTTTGCAATGTTATAATTTTTCAGACTCAAAAATGATAGTGTTGATTATTTTAATATGTGTTTTTTTGTCTCTCTCTTTTTCAGTAGTTTATCTTGAAGGGGAACACTAGGATGCATTTTTCTATTCATCCATGGCTGAAATGCCAAATCAAATAATTAGAGGTAGTCAGTCTGAATTATATATACTTTCACTATTGTTTGTTAAGTCTGGCCTGCTGAAGAGAACTTTGTTTTATGCCTGAATTTAATTTTCTCTTGCCTTTTCATTAAAATTTTATAAATTGAAAAAATTATTTAATAGATATAAAGTTGTTTCCTTTGGCAAGAGAGACTTATATAAATCAATGGGAAATATACTTTATCAACATTTATAAACAATGATTTAATTGATTCCATTGGATTACTTTTACCCTTGGTACAAGCAAGTCAATTTTTTTTGTTTCATACCTGGTATTAGACTAATTCTAGCCTTACTATGAAATAAAGGCAATAAAAAAACACTCAAGAGGCAGTATGACAGGTGAAAAATTCTGGTCATTGAAGTGGCCAACTCTCACTTTAGTTAATATTTTATTACCTCATAGTGGACTCTTTTTCTGAAACATATTACCTGCTTTTTCTAAGTTTCCTGTTTTACAAAAAAGACTTAAAATTGCTTTCAGTTAACATCGTCACATGTTACTAGATACTACCCCAATTTTATTTTACATGGTACCACTGAAGATATACTTTCAAATATATTATTGAATACACAGTCACAGTGTCTGTATCACATTTTGTCATCAACTTTTTTGCATGTATTTTTCGGAGGGGTGTGTACCAAGGCTCTTTTTTCAAGATTGAGCCCTGGCAGCACTCATGGGATCATATGTGGTTCCAAGGATCAAACCAGTTTCAGTCACATGCAAGCAAGTGAATGCCTTAACCTTCATATTATCTCCCAAGAGCCCCATACTATCCCAAGAACATCCCCATACTATCTGTCATACTATCCCAAATCCCTGTACTATTTCTTCAGATGTTAGCATCTTTCTTTGGAAACAATTTTTTGAAAGAAAATTGTTCAGTGCGGCCAAACAAACATTCAAACATTAACTTTGTTGGACAAAAAAAACTGAAATTTAGGTAAGAAACTGACTTGCTTAATGTAATTTATCAACATAGAGATGAAGTATGATATTAATATTTAACTAATATATAGTATGGTATTTCAAATATTATATTAATATCATATATTAGTATTTTCTCCTTCTGATCTAAGGCATATTTAATTCAGGTTGCACAAAAATAGTATAGAACTAAGAAAGTCACTTTTTGGTCACATAAATATTTAAGACTTTTGTTTTGTCTTTGTTTAAGGGCCATACCTGTTGCCATGGCTTATTTCTGGCTCAATGCTCAGAGATTTGTCCTGACCAGTTTAGGGAACCCTATGGGCCAGCGCTTACCTGCTGCACTTTCTTTCCATTGGCCAGCTACCTGCATAATTGATTCATTGAATAGACTAGATGTTAGTATTTAATACAATGAATAGTTTTCTTTCCAATATTAAATATTGAAAAAAGATGAAAAATACAATTGTGTGAAAGTGATAGCAATGATTATATTTAAATTCATATTTACTCTTAATATCTTACATCATTTTACATTATATTACTGTATTTTAGCATATCAAATACACCATGGGTAACTTGCCAGGCTCTGCCATTCTGGACGGATACTCTCAGTAGCTAATAACAAGTTTCACAATGGAGATATTACTGGTGCCTGCTCGAGCAAATCAATGAACAACGGGATGACAGTGCTACAATGCTACATTATATTTATTTTTCAGGTGATTCACATCAAGTGAATGAGTTAATAAAGGTGATATGTCATATTCCTTGCAGGTCCTTTTCCTCTATGTTAAAGTGAATTTGGGGCAATTTCCTAAGGTTGATTTTATGTTTGTCACTCTTTGACAGAATATTTTTGGCATCTGCCCCTGAAAAAAAGGAAATCATCTATTACTGACTATCCAATCATATCCCCTATCCCCCAGCCACTGTTTAAGAATTTTTTCCCCATTCCATATACTCTTAGAGGCTTACTGCTGCATTTATTGCACATAAACCCAATCCTCTGGCCATGACTGATTGCCCCAGGACAGAAATCTGACAGAGTGGAATTAGCCAATAGTATGTGCTGAGCCTTTTTGATTATTTCTCTTAAAATATTAAATGGAATCTATTTATTGCTCTGCAGTATCATATAGAAATAAATGGATATGGGTGACAGAAACATGAATGAAAGCTGTCAATATAGCTTAGTTAAGAGAAGGTGGTTTAAGTCTTAGGAAGAGGCATTCTGAAGGTTGGAGTAGTTTTAACAAGAGACATGTCAAAAGAAATCCTGTACCTCCAGAGAAAGAAGAGAGAAGAGGATGAGTTGGAGCCAGAAATTGTTCAGTTCTTCCTAGCCACTGTTGAAATTTATGCTATTTGTTTTATTGAAATCTCAGTAGTTATTGTTAACAAATCTTCAACATTGAGAATAAATGTTTTTCTTAAAGTGATAAAGTTCAAATTTTTATGTAGTGGCAGTATTTCCAAGTCAATTCCTTTGCAGCACAAACTTGTAGAATTTTTAACATTGCGCTGTAGCACTGTTGTCCCGTTGTTTATCCATTTGCTTAAGCAGGCACCAGTAACGTCTCCATTGTGAGACTTGTTGTTACTGTTTTTGACATATTGAATACACTATGGGTAGCTTGTCAGATTGTGCCATGTTAAACTTTTAACATTAGTTTATAATAATCAAGATTGGAAAAGACATAATGAGAAATTTATTTATATATATAAATGTGTGAACACACACACACACTCACTCACAGAGCAACTTTAAACATTAGGTATTTTGCCAAGAAAAGAAAAGAACAGTTGGAAACAAAAAGCTGGAGGAAGTCTGTTTATTAAGACAGTTTTCAGAAATTCATTTGAGATATATCTGGTGATATTAAAACAGATGGATAAGAAGCAAAATCTTTAGTGATGCATCTGGATGTTTGCTCCATAAGATGTCAAACATGAGGATAACTGAAAATCTAAAGCTGAAGCACTTAAATGTTAAACTTTTATCCAGATGTTTGATGCTATATTATGCAAAAGTATCTATGCACATCAGAGATTAATCATGAATGTCTAAATACCAATTAAAAATATAATAATATTTATCATATGATTATGCAAAAAGAAGGCATTAACCAGTGGTTAGAAACTGCCTAAGTAATATATTTATTAGTTGTAAAATTGTTTTAATGTTATCAGTAGTAACAAGTAACACATGAAAATAAAAAATGAGAATCACTGAGGGAAACTAAGCAGATTAACTAGCATAAGTTATTTTCCATTTACAAATATAAATAAAATAAGTTTCCTCTTACAAACTTATTTTTAAACATATACAAAGAAGTATCAATGAGCTAGATGTTGTAAAATACTATATAGGAATGAAAAGAGTGAGGTATACAGAGATCAGCATAGTAGAAGGCATTTAGCTCACTATGCAGGTTGTTTGGCTAAAAATTAAATCCACGCATGAGAGTGGGTGCAGAGAAGAAAGGACTGCATCTTGGGTGGTTTAGACAAGAAGTGAAGTTTAGGTGTTAAACAGATAGTATGGTGAGTAGAGCATCTTCCTTGAATGCAGCTGATCTCAGTTACTCCTGAGGACTAACAGGAGTTAGCCCTGAACACCACCAGGTATAGTCCCCAAACAAAAATAAACAAACAAACAAAAAAATGAAAACAAAGTTTATAGTCTACACAACTAGAGATGCCACTGAGTGGTGCTAGTAAACAGAATCCAATGAATTTTAAAAGCAAATTGCAATCTTCTCTATGTTCTCTGTTAATTATTTAATTGTTAAAGAATTAAAAAGTAGCCTGTTAAAGTTGCTGTAGTGAAATATTGATACACATTTTGATATATCTGTGTGTCTGTTATTCTAATAAAGAATATACATCTTAGGCCCACTTATATAAGAGTAAGTGGGATTCTAAGAAATCCAGTCACATGTTCAATACTAACACTCAACTATAAAGTAGGAGAATGTGAGTGCTAATAAAACACTAATTCATATCTGACTCCAAAGGCCCCCCAACCCCACTTTTTCAATTTTTCGTTCTGCCTCTTAAAACATCAAAGCATCCAGTACCATTTTTGGCTTTTAGATGACAATTGTCACATTGAATTATTTTATGGATCATGAAGATAATATATGTTACAGAAATACATCATAAATTGATTTAAGAAACAAATATAATTATGAAAATATAGAATATGTTGGAAAATCTATTGTATGTATGAAAAACAGGAAGTATGAACTGCTGAAAAGATGGCAATTTTTTTTGGTTAAAGAGTATTCTGCTTGAATTTAACAACTTTTGCCACTCTGCAAAATAATTAACTTTTTTTATAAATGAATTTGAGTCTGATACTAAATTTCCTCTAGAGTATCATCCATTTTAAACAATGTTATTTAAAAATGTACATCTTTTTAAATCTGGTTTCATTTTTGCTGCAGAGAACTCAGTAAATGTAGAATTTCACTCAACTGGCAAAATATTTTATATCTCTATGTCTTCATTTATTGATATAGAAATCTGTTTCTTACCAATATTTCTAAGTTAAGATCAGGATTGTATTTGTTGTTCACATTTGTGAAGGATTTTTTTCAGACTTAGATTATAATTTACATATATTGGATCAGAGAATACAGTAGGTACTTTCTATTACATGCACACACATCGTTCCCTGAGCACTGCCAAGAGAGATCTTTGAGCGCAGAGTAAGGAGCAAGTCTTGAACATGACCAGATATGGCTCAACTTCCTTCCTATACCCCAGTAAATAAAAAAGATTTTAATATCTTTCCAGACAAGGCATAATTTTCCCTTTGTAGAATCCCACATGAGGCTTTGGTAGGTACTCAGCAAGAAGGATCCTCAAAGACTATAGTCTGTGTCTTTAGATAGGGAAATAGAAAACAATGTGCAGCTATTCTATCCACTTCTGTCCGGGCAGCATGAGTGAGATGACTTTTGTAGCCTCTCAACTCCTAAGAGCAACTTTAGAATAATTCGACATAAAGTATTCAATGATACCATCCCTTTTTGGGGGGTTGATTTTTAATAGAAACAAGTCTACAGAGGGGAGTAAAAAGGGAATTGGGAAATTGTGATTTAGGACATGGGGGGTTCGTAGTGCTTGAGGACAGGGTGAGGTTATTTATTGTTATTCTGTTGCCAACAGGGACAGAAGATTCTATGCTGGTGTTGAGAGGTGCTGAGAGACCTCCAGATTTGCATACAAAGTGGTGTTGGAGGAAAGGGGTGGGCATGTGATGCTTGGAATCAAAACTGAGTCCTTCGACATGCAAGGTTTGTACCCCAGACTCCCATACTACCTTCTTGGCCTGAAATTTGTGTTTTTGTAGTTTTACCTTATAATTAGAATCTGGCCTCTACCAGTTTTAATTGATTTTCTATTTTTGTGGTACCCGATTTTTATGTTAGAAAAGCCTTTTTTTTTTAACCATCAACAAAGAGCCCTTGCTCCCAAGCATTAGTGCCTTGCTTCATAAAGGGAGAAATGAAGGAGATTAGGTTCACTTAAAAGATAAATAATCTAGAAAAAGAAATACAAGCACAGAATGATCTCATTTACCTTTGGCATATAGAGGAGCTGGATGAGGAAATCTAATATAATAAAGGAGGATTCCTAGATCACCCTTAGCCCCATAGGATAGGGAAGGGAAGGACAGAGAAGAAAATAACAAAGTGGGCAAGGAAGAAGTTGAGAAAGGGAAGTAAGGGTGGGGGAGACAAGGGTCGGGGCTTCAGTTATATTAGTGACATGAGAGAGTGATACTGCTACATGTCCAGGACACAGATGCCCAAAGCACTGAAAACATGAGATCTCAGTTGCAACCACCAAACTTTGAAATGTGCCTGTCAAGGAGACAGACGAGCGAGTGGGACAGGAGGGAAGATGGAACACTGGCAGAGGGAAGAAGACTCTGGTGGTGGAATTGATGTCCAAATATATATGCCTAAACCCCGACTATCAATAACTTTGTAAATCACATTTCTTTAATTAAATAAAAAATGTTTTAAAATGGTAATAAATAATTAAAACCATTTGAATCTGTTTGTAAATATGTCCTGTGCTTTAAAATTCTCTGGCCACCCCATTTGCTACATTTCTAGATAGTATTTTAACCATAGCTTCAGAAACATAGCTTCTGGGATTCTTGTCTTTCTCCTTTCCTATTGCTACCTTTGTTCTCATCTCTTTTGAATTCTCTTGCTTAAACATATATTTTTACCTTACAATTTTTTTGTGTGTTATCTTGGTTATTTTGAGGGCTTTAATTTCTACTGCAAAGAGCTTATTATTTTTTCAAATGAAGATTTCCTAAATTAGATTTTTGGTAGTTATTTCTGCATCTTGAGACTTGTTGTTACTGTTTTTGCCATATCAAGTATACCACAGATAGCTTGCCAGCCTCTGCCGTGGAGGTGAGATACTGTTGGTAGCTTGCCGGGCTCTTCGAGAGGGTCGGAGGTATCAAACCTGGTCAGCCATGTGCAAGATAAACGCCCTACCCGCTGTGCTATCACTCCAGTCCAGTAACAGTAACAAGAAGTTTCACAATGGAGATGTTGCTGGTGCCCGCTTGAGCAAATAAATGAGCAACGGGATGACAGTGATACAGTGATTTCTGCTTCAATGTTCTATTGAAAGTGAGGTATGTATTAGAAGTGAGCTCTTGTATTAGGAGGTGATGCCTTCCTAAAATATACCCAAGTGATTGTTAAGTATTTCATATATACAAATCAATTTCAGACTTCATTTTTTAAAATTAATCCACTTGATATTTATTAGATACCTAAAAAAGAACTAGAAGAATTATTTCAGTAAAGGCAAGTAAGCGTATTTGGAAAATTCATAAAAATTATATTCCTCCAGTTTTGTTGCTTAAATATTCCCATCAAAGATTTTATCTTGGGAAAGGAATGCTGCTTCCTTTACATTCTCATTTGAAGCAGAAAGTGTGAAAGCCCCAGTTATATTCGGTAATTGGCTGTCATACACTATTTAGAATGCTGCTTTGAAGAAGACCCATTGCTTTCTCACTGTTGTCTTTTTGCACCACAAAATACTCTGCATGGACAGATCAAAATGGGATGTTTATTTTTATTGCTTCTCTCTTATTTCTGATTCTTATTATAATCTCCTTAGAATAGAGGTCAATGATTTGAAGCACAAACTAGAATTGGAACAGAGATGGATTGTGCCTCATAGTTGACCAGGAGACTAAAGCAGGACATAAAAGAAATAAACTTGTAATATTGTAATTATTGAGGGAAAATATAGCTGAGAAAGTATATAGCTGAAAGGAGAAACTTACCTTCTAAGCAAAGAAAGCAGTAGGAAGAGGGGAAAGAAAAGAGCAAAATTTTCTGCTGAATTTGTTTTGAATGCTTGTGAACTTATTTATTTAATGCTGTAGTCAAAACTGGAGTTTCACCTCTCTAAAAGATTGCTTCCCATTGAATTCTGGGTACAATTGCCTCTCAAAGATGGAAATGTGTCTATAAGGGGACTGAACTTATTTTGCAGGTTCTGGAGAGAGTGAATATATCACAATAGTTTTTTAAGCTAAATTTCAAACAATTGAACTTACAACAATTTCATGTTAAAGGACAATACACATATACAAATACACATGAATGCACATATGACCATATGTGCACACACACACAATTTTGTTTCTGCTATCTTCACAGAACAGGAACAGATGGTAAACATTTTTTTTCTTCCAGAATCCTTGCAATGCAAACTCCTTAAGCTCGTAATATATATCTGGTACTTGTTTTTTAACCCACATATTTCACATGGCAAATGCCTATCGTTTATGATTCTGTCCTATAATCCAGCCTTGTCTGATAAAGAATTATCTTGATTTTACCATTCACTTTGCTCCAAGGAAGAGTTGGATGTGAATCCAGTCCACATTTCATAATTACACAAGTGATTCTTTTAATCATAACCTCATCATATAGGTGTGTACCTTCTTCCTTTGCCATAGTCCTGCCAACACTTTCTCTGCCCCCAATGCTGCAATAGTTTGTGATGCCAATTTTCAGTAAATATCTGTTGCATGAATGATTCCAAGCATATATTGTGAAAATGCTTAGTAGGATCCTGACTTAACTGTGCTTTGGGGAAGCAATAACAAATCATAAGATTACTTCAAAAATTTTCTTATACAATAAGGGCAATTAATTATTTTGTATGGAAATTGTTATAGCTCTAGAGAACTATTAAGTGTTTGGAAATCAGTAACCATCTCACTGATATCATATAGATAGTATCTGGTCTATTTTCCAATACACTTCAGAGTGGATCGATAATGACTAGAGAAAAAATAGCAAAGAAGCTAATAGGGTCAGAATTAAAAAAAAAATCTAACATTCTGATTCAATTAATTTTAGATAAAAATATATCTCAATTTTGTGTTGAAATATGGAATGTAATCAAAGTAAAGAGAAAATAAAGTGAAATTTATCAGTTACACAGGCGGGGGTGGGGGGCGGGAGGTGGAGGTATACTGGGGTTTTTAGTGGTGGAATATGGGCACTGGTGAAGGGATGGGTGTTTGAGTATTGTATAACTGAGATATAAGCCAGAGAACTTTGTAACTTTCCACATAATGATTCAATAAAATAAATTTTAAAAGAAAAGAAAAAATATATCTCAATATTGAAGCAAACACCTATATGCTATGGCTGGTAACCCTTTAATATCAGCTAAGTAACAAGGTCACAGAATACCACAGTTACAACTTCTGTCTCAGTAAGTCCTGGCTTGACAAGATATCCCTATATTCAGTGACTGAACCCACAATTTCAAACAGTGATCCGATTTAGTCAGTCTGGGATTTTGCTTATTGTATAGTGATTCATTAAGAAAGCTATGAAGTTGCTTATTCTAAATATTTCTTATAGCTTTCAGGATCAAAACTTAAACTTTATAAAGTAATAAAAATGTATGCATACAAATGCATGATAACAGCAATTATAAAATAATTAAAACATGGCTAGTTTTACATATACTTAGAAAAAACATGTTCCTTATATGATCTCCATATTTTCCATCTAGACAAAATAACTGGACTTCTTAAAATTTTTCACTTGCAAACCCCTTTTTGTACAAGAAAGGCAACAAGAGAGAGTGCTGCCACAAATAGCTTGGATTTATTATACAGTTTATTTTACATAAATTTTTGTATATTTATTATTAATAAATATTTACTATGCTCAGTTTTTTGTATCCCTACATTTAGTAATATTACCAATATAATATATGTGGCAGTGACCAACAGTTTAAGAATGTAGGAAACATGGAAAGAACAAGATTGAATATGTAGCATGTAAAATTTTATAACACTTTATATAAAAACTCAATACATGTTTACTCCCAAATTTTCCATTTTATTTAACTTTAACTTGTACATAATGTCAAGTTAAAACACGTTTGTTTTAGTCATTTTGGAAATAATGAAGAAAAGTTAGAATACTGTAAAAATTATTCATATTTCTATTTTCTTCCTTTAGTTGAGTGCTTCATCTAATACTAGACCTTATCAGAGAAAGTTTAAGAAAAGATCCCACAGTTTAAATTGAATATAGTATGTTGAAGATATTGTGATACATCTTAGATGTGAGTTATATAAATGTATATTTGGTATATTATATATGAAAAAAAGTGATTCATATATAAGTATAGTGAAGAAATTAAAGGTGTAATTGATTACTCTTAGACACTGAGAGGTAAGCACCCGTGAGTTAACTGTAATGCTTACTATGGCTTTTGTACTTTCAAACTTTTATTATCTAGAAATTCAAAATCAGTGGGTCCTGGTGTCAGATTCTGAGAAGTCCAGATTTCATGTATATTCTCAAGATTGACAGGTTTGAAAAGTACATGCATCTTAGACTTATTCTATGATTGGTAGAAGTTTGTCATTTGGGAACACACTGTGGAAAAGATTCCTTGCAAATGAAGGGAATTTGGGAGCCCTTCAAACCGCACATATGTGAAGCATTGGTGATACGTAGGTAATACAGAAACTTAAGGGTGCCCTTTTTTGACTTTCAGACAGGATTTCATTTTTGAATTGCCCAAATGTACTCATTAGTGCTGTTCTGAAACAATCTTAACATTTTCAAAATCAATGAAGTTTTTGGAGGAAAAGATAAGTTTGACTGACATACTACATAGTATAGTGTTGTATAATTCCTTTCATCTCAATGTATGTTACTAAGAAATAAAATTGGTCTCTATAAAAATGCTGAATAAAAGGGAAATCTTGTCCTGCACATGATCAGTTCTGATTATTTTCATTTTATTTTTACCAACATCCCTCATAGCTTCTTCAGGATAATGCATCTGTGTATAGCCTATAGATAACATCTAATGCACTTTTTAATCTTTACTGGGCCATGCAAAACAAAGGTAAATGAGAAATTTGTTTTTAAAACCCCTTTTTTGAAATACTTGTGAAAGTACCATTTTACCTTCTTACTTTCTTTAGAAAACAAAATCTCTGACTCTTCTTGGCCACCTCCTTCCAATGTGTTCTTGTTCTGTGTCATTAGCTGAAAGGCTGCCGGGTAAATGTTGGCCAACTTCCAAGATGATGATTGCTTTCATTTGCTCTGTCTTTGCTGTTGGCTTCCTGACTAATGGCTTCTGTTTTTAATGGATGAAATTTACTATGATTAACTCTCAGGTGATTAATAGATGGTGTTTCTGAGAGCTAAATAATGAAGAAGCAATTAAACGAATCTGATATGTTGTCTTTGCACAAATCAAATAACACTTTTCTTCCTATTTCTTGGACTGTGGTTTGGAGGTCAGAAGGCTGGTATAACTCAAAGAGTGAAGCATGAGCAATGACTTTGTGGGAAACAAGCGCCATGCTATACCCTAGAACATTCTTTCTAGATCAGGTTCACCTGGATTTGAATTCTTACAAATTTTTATTAGAGAAATAAGCAGGTAACTTAATTCGTGATCCCATTTTTTTCACTGTCACTGTCATCCCATTGCTCACCAATTTGTTCGAGTGGGCACCAGTAAGGTCTCTCATTGAGAGACTTATTGTTACTGTTTTTGGCATTTCCAATATGCATGGGTAGCTTGCCAGGCTCTGCCGTGCAGGCGAGATACTCTTGGTAGCTTGCCAGGCTCTCCCAGAGGCGCGGAGGCGCGGAGGAATCGAACACGGGTTGGCCACGTGAAAGGCAAAAGCCCAACCGCTGTGCTATCGCTCCAGCCCTCCATTTCTTTATTGCTAAAATAAGATTGATATGTAGCTTGTAGATTTAAATAACTATTAATAAAAATTAAATGATGCAATGTGTGCAAAGCATCTTAAAAATGACATGCACATAGACTTCAGTCAACATGTTTATTTCAAGGCTCTCCCTTTTCCCCAAAGCTCAGTGTTTTCCTGTATGGAGCAAAGAACTGGTAATTATAGGAAAACGTTTTTCCTTAACTTACTTTCAGAGAAAATATTGATTACCTTCCTTCAGACCACCAAACTTCAAGATAACTATCATATGTAGCTATCGACACCCCAAACTGCTAATCCTAAGGTCATTGCCATATTTCAGCTTCCAATATATTCTGTCTCTTTAATATGTAGGATTTTATATTCTCACTAGAAAGAATGAAACAAGGCACAAAAAACAAAGACAAATAAAAAGATGTTTTAGGGCTTGATAGATTTTATATTTTAAGTACTTGAAATGGTGATATTTTTGTCACAGGCAGTTTTTCTTGGGTCAAGCCAGACTCTGATTATTAATCACTTAATACCTGACTACAATGCATTAGCTAGCAATTTCAAAATGTTATGAGCTTTAGAATAATAGACAATATTATTCATATAATAATGTCTCTAAAATCATGCTTCAATTTTATTTTTACCACTTAAAGGTAATAAATAAGGACTGAGACTGGAGAGACAGATAAGGGGCTTGCCTTGATTATAGATAACCCAATTTAATCCTTGGCACCACAGATGGTACTCCAAGTACTCTGAGTGTGACCCCTGAGTACAAAGCCAGGTGTAAGCCTTGAGAACAACTAGGTGTGGTGGTCCACCCAAAGTTAATTATAACTGCACATCTCAACATTGTTAAACTGGCTAATTTCTTTGAATTTTTTCTCATTAATTTTTCTAGTTGAAGTAACATTGTCTCATAATGTTATATACATCGGTTCTCTGAATTAAAATGTGTCTCTACTACATTTTCATCATTTAAATGGGGCTCATTTAAATGGTATTAAAAAATGTAAGATCCTTGAGGCCTGAGCGATAATATAGTTGTTAGGGAACTTACATTGCACAGGACAAATCCAAGTTCAATTCCTGACAGCATAAATGCTCCCTAAGCCTGCCTGAAGTGACTCTTGAGCCCAGAGCAAGAGTAAATCCCTGAGAATAGCTAGATGTTGACAAAAAAATAAAATAACATAAAATTCAAGCTCTTATTTGTCTGACCCTTTTCTGTCATCAACCATATTTTCACATGTATCATTAATTAACAACTTTTATATAGTTAAACGAGTTTTCATAACATGATGCAAGTTCCTATTGAACATTTGGGTTATTTCTATATTTAGAATATGTTAATATATTGTATATGTATAAGTAAAATTGCTATTAAGCTTACACAAATCCTTTTGGATATATGATTTTATTTCCCTTGGGAAAAATAACTGAATGGCAATATTGAATAAAAGAGTTGATATATGTCTGATTATAAGTGACCTACCCAACTGTTTTCAAAATGGTTGCAAGATCTTATATTCTCAGCTGCAATTGTGATTTGAGAGCAAAAATCTCTGATCCTGGGCTGGAGAGATATACAGAGATATACAGTGACTCTTGTCTCTCACATAGCTGACTCACATAGCTGACTCCCATATTGTTCCCTGAACACTACCAGAAGTGATTCCTGAGTGCAGAGACAGGAGTAAGCCCTGAGGATCACCAGGTGTGATCTCCACACGCACAATCTCTGCTTCTTTCTGATCTTAAGGGGGAAGCACCCAGTTGTTTTTTGTTTGTTTATTTACGTTATGTTAGCTGCAGGTTTTTCTTTGGTGCCTTCTATCTCTTTAGGGTGTTTCCTTCTATTTCTTATTTCCTAAGAGGTTTTATCAAGAACGGGTATTGTAATTGTCAGTTAGTTTTCTCCATTCTTGAGATGTTATCTGTTTTTTACTTTAAAATGGCAAAATATAGTGATGAATTTTCTAATGTTAAGTCAACTTATATTAGTGAGATAACCCTACTTAACCATATTGAATTGTCCTTTGCATATGTTATGTAACATTTGGAAAACTTTTGCTTAGAATTTTGTTATTATTTCTTACCAAAAATATTATTTCATAGTTTGTGCTCTTCTTTATAATTCCTATTCCTGACCTTAGAATTGGGACATGTTGGGTCATTGATATTATGAGTTAGTGGATATTTTCTTTTCAGTTTTCTGAAAAGTGTTGTACATGTTTGATAATACATATCTTCCAATATTTCATAGAAACATAAGAGTTATTTGGATGTGGAGAAATTTTAATATTATAGCACAGCGGGTAGGGCATTTGCCTTGCATGTGGCCGGCCCAGTCTGATTCTTCCATCCTTCTCAGAGACCCAGCAAGCTACTAAGAGTGTCCCACCCACATGACAAAGCCTGACAAGCTACCCGTGGCATATTTGATGTGCCAAAAACAGTAACAATAAGTCTCACAATGGAGACATTACTGGTGCCCGCTCGAGCAAATTGATGAACAATGGGACGACAGTGCTATAGTGCTACAATTTATTAATCTTAAGATTTCAAATGATCTGCTTTTTTAAATGTAGGTTGATAATATAAATATTCTAAGAAACTGATCTATTTTAACAATTGTGGAATATAATGGCATAAAGCCAATTGTATGATAATTCTTGCAATATTTTTAGAATCTTGGTGACTTGGCGATATGAGTGCTGCAGGTGACTTGGATGAAATGTGATTAAAAGCAGGAGCCCCAGAAAAAGATTGTTTCCACCTCCCTACTCAGTGAACCTTAGTCATCCAGAAATTTTTTTTGGTAGGTTAAAAATGGTCAAGTTGGATGGGGTTAGAGTGATACTACAGCAAGTAGGGTATTTGCCTTGTATGTATCTGACAGAGGTTCAATCCTGGCATTCTATATGGTCTCATGAGTGGAATCTCCTGCTGGAATCACCAGCAGTAATTCCTGAGTGCAGAGTCAGAAGTAAGCACTGAGAACCACCAAGCACGATTCCAAACAAACAAACAAAAATCACCACCACTACCAGCAAAATGGTCAAGTTTGCTAGCAGTACTTCTGCAGCATGGATGATAGCCCTGTCCCACAGGGCAGTGGTTAAGCTGGTTTTAAGTCCACTTAATAGATATACTTGGGATAAGAACTGGCCCCCACTGCCTGAGTATGTGGGAAATCATGGACTCAGCCTGACATTAAGAATTTCTCTAACAGAAAATTAAATGTCAGTCCTAACCATGCCCTGGTGTTCAAGGAACATCACCTTCCCTCACAGAAAATAATTTCAGGAGAAAATAAAAGCACAGAATAAATCATTTTAGTTTGAGAGATTTATCTAGAGGAATATGAGATAAGAGAGAGAGAGAAAAAGAGAGAGAATACCAAAATAAGCTTAATCATAGGGGGAAGACCCTTGAGTACACATCTCAGGTAGAGAAGACAGGGAATCTCCAAGACAGAGAATCTGGCAGAGAGTAAGAGATTACATATATCAAGGATTACATACATACGAACATAAGGATTACATATATCAAGTAGAGATGCAGAGCCAATCTCCAAGGTGGAGAATACACTCTACATTGCTCTATGAAGTGGATTTTATACTAAGACTTTTCTCAAACTGCCCGTCTGTACCATTCTATATAGTCAGGGGTATTCTCTTGATACCCAAGGGGGAAGAGTCTTGAATTATTGTTGGTATTTTTCATATTTTTGTAATAAGTTATCTTTAGATTCTCTTGAAGCTTCTCCTTTTTTCAAGGTTCACCTTTCTCTCTAGGATGCCACCCTTTATCCATCTCCAACTTTTTGCATATTGGTGGAATGTGATCTTCATGGCTTTGGGCTACCTTAGGGTTAGTAACCAGGCAATTTCTTTCTAGAATTTCATTATTTCCTTGCAAACTCATCACAGAGGCCATCCCAAATCCATCTACCTGCAATTGTTGCCAATGATGGATATTGTTGATATCATTATGAGATCATTATTATTTTCTAATATAGAGATTTAAGCACTAAAAATTTTTACCGAGTACTATTTTAGCAACATAATTTCACAATCTGTGTTTCCTTTCCATTTCATTTAAAATACATTTTTATTTCCTATGTTTATATTTATTTAGAAATTTGTTATTTAATTTGTTTATTTGGAGATTTTCTGAAAATAGTTTTTTGGTTTTGATTCCAATTTATTCATATTGTTATCACATAATACATTTTTACATATTGAGTCTTTTAAAGTTCACTGATACTGTTTTATGCACAAGTACATTATCTAACTTGATTTTTTCAATAGGCAGTTGGAAATATGTTTCCATACAACCTGGGTGGGTGTTCTATATGGTTGGTAGTGCTTTTCACATCTTCTGCATTCTTATTTTCCTTTTTGGGACACACCCGGCGATGTACAAGGGTTACCCATGACTTTGCACTACAGAATTACACCTGGTGGTGCTTGAGGGACCATATGGGATGCTGAGAATCAAACCCAGGTCGGCCACATGCAAGACAAACACGCTACCCGCTGTACTATCGCTCCAGCCCCTCTTCTGTGTTCCTTTCTCTTTTTTTTTTTTTTTTTGCTTTTTTAGGTAATACCCAGTGATGCTCAGGGGTTATCCTTGTTCTACACTGAGGAATTACTCCTGGCGGTGCTCAGGGGACCATATGGGATGCTGGGAATTGAACTCAGATTGACCACATGCAAGGCACATGCCCTACTGCTGTGCTATCACTCCAGTCACTCTTCTGTATTCTTAATCATATTTTACTTCTGTTTCTTAAAATGGCGCATTGAATGTCCTACCATTATTGACAGTGTTTTCTGTTTCTATATGTAGTTCTATCAGTTTTTGTACTATATATTTGGTATGAGGTGAAGAGCTGTATTTTGTCCTGGATATCCTTAATAAAATATGTTATTTTTAATATTTAACATTATCTTTTGGTAATATCTCTCTAGTTCTATATTTTTAAAAAAATTCTAAAGATATTTATATTTCTGTCTTTCTTTTTTTATTTTAATAAGGGACATTAGTGTATTTAGGGTTCATGCTCACCCAGGGCTACTACTGGTTTTGTGCTCAAGAGTGCCCCCTAATAATACTAAAAGGACCATATTCGGGGAGGGGGAGGGGGAGTAGGGGAGGGATGTAGGGGAGGGATGGGGAGTGAATAGGGTTAGCTGCATTTAAGGCAAATGCCTTACGTCCTCCACAGCCTCTCTGGCCGCACTTTGCATCTTGAAATTATTAATCTATAATCATGTAACACTGATTCAAATCAGACTAATTCACATATAATGTGACTATCTTACAATTGATTAATTTAATTTATTCTTCTGTCAATTCTTTAGTCTAAGCTTATTTGTTTTACTTCTACAAATATAATGCATAGCTATTATTTCTGCTTATTCAGTCATTAGCTCTTAAATGTTTTTCTCTTTAAAGTAGTTAAAATAGCTTTTAATGATCACACAAATATTTCTTCATGATTGCTCTTTATTCTACTCTGAAGGTCTAAGTGTCCTTTTCCTCCAATGTAAGAATTTCTTATAACATTTAATATGTGTCATGTTCTGAAGGCAAAAGTCTTTCACTTTTATTTATTTAACTATGTCTTTATGTCATGTCTTTTTGGAAAATTGGGTGTAGAATATCAGACTTCCCCCTCTCTTTTAGCACATTAAAATAATTGCTATGTAATTCTATTTTATGTTCTCTAATATTGATTTTATACTTCCCTTTGTTTACATTTATTATTTCTTCTTTATCCAGGTACTTGGCAATTTTACTAAAATGTGCCTAGGTTGGAGTTTTATTTTATATATGCACCCTACTAAGTGATATAGAGTTTCTTATATATTTACATAGATGTCTTTCATATATTCAGGAATTGTTTTGGAGTTATCTTTAATAGTGAAGCTGTCACTGTCACTGTCACTGTTATCCTGTCATCTCATTGCTCATCGATTTACTTGAGCGGGCACCAGTAACGTCTCCATTGTGAAACTTGTTGTTACTGATTTTGGCATATCGAATACACCACAGGTAGCTTGCCAGGCTCTGACGTGCAGGCGGGATACTCTTGGTAGCTTGCCAGGCTCTCTGAGAGGGACGAAGGAATCGAATCAAACCTGGGTCGGCTGCGTGCAAGGCAAATGCCCTACCTACTGTGCTATAGCTCCAGCCCAATTAGTGAACCTAAGATACATTTTTCATCCTATGTAAAGGTTAAAAATAGAGACTGTAGCACAATATAAGAAAATGGGCCTGCTAGCTGAATGAAGAATTCAGTAGTCCAATCCCTTTTGCCTTTTCAGACTCTGCTAGTTGGAAAGATACATGAAAGAATGTTGGGACCCATCTCAGCTATGAGCCACTCTGTAAGTCTCTGCTTGGTGGATCAGAGGAAAACCAATGTCAGCTTCCAAAGGCTCCCAAAGAAAACAACAGAGATGAGTGATGAAACAATCTTGGTTCGCTTTCTTTTCTTTTCTTTTTCTTAATTAACATGAATGCTTTTTTTGTTTAGGGCGACATATCGAATATTACTCAAGGGCTACTCTATACTTGATGTTTGGGGGTGGTTTCCTGAACTACTCAAGTAGTAGTATCCAAGAGGGAACCCGGGACTCATACAAAACATAGTTAAAGCATTTGAAAAGTCTCGCTGGCTGAATATATTCTAAAACATGTCCAACTGTGGTGTCTGCAGCCATGGAGATGACTCAAGAGGTGAATACATTCCTTGCATGTTTTTGTTTGTTTGTTTTTGCTTTTTGGGGGATCATACCTAGCAATGCTCAGGGGTTACTCCTGGCTCTGCACCCAGGAATTACTCCTGGCAGTGCTCAGGGCACCATATGGGATGCTGGGAATTGAACCTAGATCAGCTGCATGCAAGGCAAATGCCCCACCTGCTGTGCTATCACTCCAGCCCCCATTCCTTGCATGTTTGAGGTTCTGACATTATTTTCTGATAGCACATACTTTAAGCCCTGCACCTTGGATATAACTTTGGTGGCCTACAAGCATCGTTAGGCCTGAGCAGTGCTGCATTGCCAGAAACTGTGCATCCACCCATTGGGACCCTAACTCTGGAAAAATATTCAAGAGAACAACCACTGGACTTTTGAAAACTATTGAGGTCTCTATGAATGAGTAAAGCTGTAACTATATAAACTAAAATTGTTTCTTTAGACCATCATTAAATTAATTGTCCTTAAAATGATGTGCAATGATAATCACTACTTCCAAAACTATCATTCTATCATTGTAAAATAAGAAATTCAGAGCCATTAAGAAAAAAAGTTCTGAGTTACTATTCTATAGACCCTAACTTTAATCTTTCTGTCTCTGTGAGTTTGTCTATTCTAGATTCTTTATCTGAATGGATTTGTCTAGTATTTGTCCTTTTGTGTATGGATTTTTTTTACTCACCATAATATTCAATGTACAGTCATATTCTGGCCTGTGTAAGAACTTCATTATCTTTAAGAGCAGAACATTATCTTTATTTACATACACAAGTAAGCACTTATTATCAATACATTTATTGAGTGCTACTTGAGTTTCTTCTCCCCTTTTTGTTATTGTAAGTAGATCAATTTGTAGTAAAAACTAACTGAAAATGTATACAACTCTGCCTTTAAATAATTAAAGTATATAGCTATGGTCATATGATAATTTTACATTTACCTTTTGAGGAACAAATAGGCTTTTTTTTTTAAAATCACAGTGGTAATGCTGTTTTATATTCCCACCAATAAAGCACAGGGTGCCAATTTCTCTACATCTTTTTTATCTTTCTTCACTCTTCTTTACTATAGTCATCCTAGCATGCATGAATAGTATTTCGTTATTGTTGTGATTTGCATTTTGTCATGATTAATGAAGCATAAGATCTACTCAAATGATTACAGGGCATTAGTACATTTTCCTTGGAGAAACATATTCAATTATGCTTCTATTTTTAATTGAGTTAGTTGTCTTTTACTGTTAAGTTATAAAAGTTCTTTTAAATTCCCTTATTAATTTAAAAATATATATAATTTGCCAATATTTTATCCAACTATTTCTAACAATCACAGGTTTTCTCTTTTGCTTTGATAATTTCCCTTGAGGCACATCATACACAAACTATTATAATAAAGTTCAATCAACAATTTTTTCTTGTTCATACTTTTGCTGTCATATTTAGGAATTATTGCAAAATTCAAAGTTATAAAACTTTGCCTATGTTCCTAAGTGTTTTACAGTTTTAGGTCATCTTAAGATTCGTGATTTAATTTTTAAAGTAATTTCATATATGCATGAAGTAATGGTATAGACTCATTTTCTCCATGTGGAAACCAAGTAATACTAATAGAATTTAAGGAGAGTCATCTTGCTGAATAGTGTTGACACCTATGTTAAAAAATTAACTGGTTTGGGTTGGAGAGATGTTACAGGGTTAAGATGCTTGCCTTACATGTGACAAACCCTGATTTGAAAATCCCCCAGGAGCAAATCATAAACACTGAGCCAGGAACAGTATTGGAGCACTGCAGATGTGTTCCCACAACAAAAACAAGCATCAAGGACAACAACAAAATAAGCTGATTATGGTAAATTACAACTGATATCTTTATTCTATTGAAGTATTATGCTTAATCTTGGGTATGTTTATATGAATTTTCCCATTTTTGTTTGTTTGTTTTGGGACCACAGCCATCTGTGCTCTGGAATCATTTCTGGCTCTTCAATCAGGGGACACTCCTGACAGGGCTCTGGTGACCATGCACTGTAGCACCATCATCCCATTGTTCATCAATTTGTGGACACCAGTAACATCTCAGTTTGTTTTCTACAAACTGTGGTTTTTAAGCTGCTGTCAAATTCTTGACTTCAACTTGTTTTCTATAATTGTCCTGTATGTGTTTCCAAGCTCTTCTAATGCTTAATCAATGAGAATAGTTCCTTTTTTGTGAAACACTGTAAATGGTCATAGCAAAATCTCTGGCCAGTGTCTCTTCCCATCCTCACCCCTAACACACCTTAAACTTTCAAACATACCCATATGTTCTTTCATTCTTGCAAAACATGCATTCTTGTCTACTTTTTTGTAACAGTTAATTTCAAAGTTCCTACATCAAAATGTTGTGGCTGTGGATACAGACTTTAGAATATATGTATCTGGATTAATTTTTATCTTCACTTTTTACGAGCTGTTCGATTTGGAGATACTTTTTTCTTCAAACCCTTACTTTCTTTCAATTTTAGATCAGATATCAAATAATTCGCCTCATAAAAATCATTGTTACAGTTTAATAAAGAGCAAAGGAAAATGGTCCCTTACATTTATTAAGCAGTCATTAAGCTGTACCTGTTTTATTTATTTTTATGACTATAACCTAATTGAATTTTCATTTTTTATCTGAAAAATGAGCATTATGTTGTACAATAATTGTGTCATATAACTTTCTGTACAAAACAACAATTTTAATGACTGAAATTCAGAATCCAGTTTACAGGTTACAAAGTATATAGATAACATTCTCAAAGATACCTCAAATGTGGGTGTAGTTTTCCCATCCTATTTATAAAGAAAATAATGCGAGGTAAAAATTCCTCACTTCTAAGGAATCAGGGACAGTACCTATGTCTTCTTACATTTGGTCTTGCACTTTTCATAGTGCACAGTTCTAAATACTATCATAGCAGACTGGAGCAACTCACCCATTTTCATTCTTTAGGCCAATATATACAAATAGTCTCATGATTTCCTCTCATTTTCCTTAATGCATTATGCACATTGCTGATTCACTTGTTTATGTCCTCTTTGCTATATTTCTGAGCATTTTTTTCATGCTGCATTTCATTTCATCATCTCTTGTCTCTTTTTCCAAATGTAGCTATTTGTTCAGTCTGGTTATGCTCTATGAGGTGTTATTTACAATACTTACTAATTTAACCGTTGTTCAGGGAAAACTAAGGAGCAATTTGCATACTTTTGCAGACCACTGAGAATTCAAGCTTGGAAGAAAGTAGCACTGTAGCACTGTCATCCCACTGTTCATCGATTTGCTTGAGCGGGCACCAGTAGCATCTCCATTATGAGATTTGTTGTTACTGTTTTTCGCATATTGAATACGCCACGGTAGCTTGCCAGCCTCGGCCGTGGAGGCTGGATACTCTTGGTAGTTTGCTGGGCTCTTGGAGAGGAAAGGAGGAATTGAACCCGGGTCGGCAGGCCCTGTGCAAGGCAAATGTCCTCCCCGCTGTGCGATCCCTCCTGTCCATTGTGTATCATTACATTAACAAAAGAGAATAGTGTTTCTTAAAAACTAACAGTGAAATTTCAAACTGAAGCAGCATGAAAGTACTACCATGCCAACATACTTTATAATACATTTTATACTCTGTGGCACATCATTAGAGGTATATAGAAAGATTTTTCAATGTATCTCCAGAGCACTTTGCCAGAAAAACTACTTACGATTCTAACAAAACCAAAGCAAGAAAACATGACACTGTTTCACAAGGTTCAAAGACTAGTCTTATTACTTCACTATTCAATGCTTCATTGTTTCTTAAATTGCAGAATTTAATTTTTCTCCTCCTTTAAGTGTTAAATGATCAAAACCTGGCTTTGGAAAGTTGCAAAATCAAGCTCTTTTGGGAAATGTTTTTCTTGTATTTGTGAATACAGTACTAATCATAATTGTGACTATTACTAAATGTATCAGTAATATCAATTTTATACTTAGAAAACTAAAATGTGAGAGAAAAAACCTGCATTTTCCCTTTATTTTCTTCATTTTCCTTTTGGGTTTATTTGTTTTTGTTTCTGGAGAGGCACACCCAGCAGTGCTCAGGGATTACTACTGGCTCTACTTTTAGGGATCACTACAAGCCAGACTCAGAGGACTATATGGTGTGACAGGGATAGAACAAGCATTAAAAATGTGCAATGCAAACACCAACTCATTATACAATCTCTCTGACCCAAGTATCCAGTAATAAATCTTCCTCTTTATTCTGACCAGTGCCATTTATAAATATATTTTCCCTGACCACAAAGTGAAAAGTAGGTACATATTATTTGTAAAATTATGATTGGTTGTCATAACCATTTGCCATATACCTAATATAAAGCATATTACCTAATTGAAAATTCTGGATAGAAAGTGAGAAATGAACACATCACACCTAGGGTTTGAGAATGCCAAAACATAAGGGTAATCATTCAGCATCTTTCTGATCAACACATAAGGTGGAATTAACATGGCAATGTACAAGATGGTATCTATCAAACAGAACAGTAGGTCTAACTAGAGCTAGTGAATGAGAATCATTTCCACTTTACTCATCTTAAGACCTCCAGAAAATGTTCTGGATGTTCCTTTAGATTTCATTTAATTTATAATTATGTCTTCATCTCACTAGGATTGAAATTTTATTAAACATACATCCACTCAAAATATTAGTTTTCACTTTTTCTTAGTTTACAGTACTTCAAAGAGCCTATAAACTGATAAAGTAATTCAGCTAGGTCACAGAAGACAACATTTGATCCAACTACAAATAGATATATATTTATTTAACTGGAATAGCACAAGATTTATTACAAGGGGAGGAGTTCTTGGGAGGTAGAGATTTCCTTTTGAAATAAGGAGGACATCTCTCTTTAAAAGGGCTCCTTGTCGAGATAGCTGAAAGACCTAGTTCCCTTTACACTTTTCAGTGGAGAAAGCAGAGCTTAAATCTGCATATATTTGTTTCACTTTATTTTCCCTTGTGATCTTCCTAAGTTAACCTCCCCTTCTCTCCACTCTCTCCCTTCTTTGCTTTAGTTAAGATTTTGAACATGGTGGCAGAAATCATGTGGTTGAGTTACTTAGTTTTACTGGGTCTGTCCTATTTCATGTATACAGAAGATAGATGGTATATGTTCTAATTAAACTTCTTTGGGACTTTTCTCTTATCAGTCTTTTTTTTAAAGTTGATTGCTTGTCAGATTAAGAACTTAAAGAAGTACCAGATGGCTTTCTTTGCATCCCAACATCTACTAGTCTCTTAGTAATGGGCGGGGGCTGGTGTTGCTTGCGGGTCACTCATGGCTTCTTGCTATGGGGTAATCCCTGCTGTGGTATTGAGGTGGAACCCACTTCTCCTGCATGTAAAGCATGAGCACTAGCCCATCAGCTATCTTCCTTATGACATGCTCTTTTAACAACTGGTTTTGAAATAACATAAAATGAATAAGGTGTTCAATCAATAAGATTACATCAGATAATTGCTAAAGCTTTGCCATTTGGTGGTTGTTGAGGGACCAAAGAGTTATTTGTCTTTGGACTACATCCTACATCCTACTTTAATTCTGAGATGGACCATTTCAAAAGTTATTTTAGCTATGCTAATGTGTGGGAAACCTGTGTGGAACAGAGAAGTTAAGCATTTTCATTAGTCATGCAAATTGGGCTTATTAGCAATATAATGCCCCTGCAGAGTCAGGTAAATTTATTGCATGTGTTTTGTATTTCTTCTGAATGCTGATTTAGAGGGCAGGCTCTGAAAAGTGTTGGAAAATGTCTCATTGCCTATAAAGAAGAAAGGGGAATTTTAGTAGATGTTCTAGGTTAATTAGAGCCTTAGTGATGACAGAAAAAGGTATAGCATCTTTTCTGTTTTAAACTGTAGAGTTCCAAAATAGAATAAGTAGTGCCATTCCAACCCTGGTTTATGTATAAGCAACTCATAGAAGATACTTTCTCAGCAAAAACCTCCAATTCTAAGAAAGAAGAAAAAAAAGTGAATTATTCTGTCTGACTTATTGGAACTAATAAAATGTGCCAATTTAAGGGTTATTTTCTTGGGGTGAAGGATTGGCTATTGCTAGTTGTCCACTAAGGGAAGATGGCTCATCTGCAGATGAGAGGCTTTTGTGTAGAAGAAAATGATAGTAAAAAGAAAAAAAAAAGAAACACATGGATTAAAAAAATAATAATGAGCAAAATGAAATTAAAACATCAAGACCTGTTTCCTTGACCCGCCCTACCTGCGTCCCAGCCTGCTCCTTGGACCCCGAGACCCCAGCTGTCCCTCCCCCACACTGGACTGGCACCCTAGTGGCCGGCTTGCTGGCCCCAAGTGCTGCAGCCATTCTCTCTTCCGGCACAGCCTTCATTACCTATGTCATGTCCAAGAGTACCATCTTAGCTATCCGTAAACAGCAGGATAATAAAACACAATGCTTCACATAAGGATTAGAGGAACATCTGAGTAGGAGGCCATGTTCTAGAAGGGGAAAATAAAAAGGCAAGCACCTTGACCGAGCCCATCCACAATCCTTTTTCACAAGAGGGAACAGGGATACGGATCTTGAAGGTCCCTCTTCCAAACCACCACCACAACATGAAGAAACAGCGCAAATCCCCACCACAAGGAGAGGATGATGAAAGGAGTCCAGATGCCTCAATAGACGTTTCCTACAGACTTGAGCTCTCTGAAAAAGAATTCAGAGGTGAAATCCTGAAGCTGTTCAATGAGCTCAATGGAAAGATTGACAAGTTAAAGGAGGACCTTTACAGAAAGGATACAACAGACAGCTGAGAAATTACTGGAAGAAATGAGAGCAGAAATAAAAAACCTACAAAAGGAAATGTCACAAATAAAGGATTCGGTAGATGAATTAAAAAACTCAGTGGGTACCCTCAACAAGAGAATGACTAGAGCAGAAGACAGAATCAGTGAGCTTGAAGATGAGCTGCAGGCAGCCTCAGGCAACAACAATCAATGGGGAGGGACCTGAAAATAGCTCTAGGGTGAACCAGAGTCTGAGTCCGAGGGGATGATTTCAAGAGGAACAACATTAGAATCACTGGAATACCAGAAGGCCAGGGAACCAACCCCAATGAAAAAGCCACAGTCAAAAGTATCATAGCTGAAAAGTTCCCAGAGATGGAGAATGCAGACCTCCAGATTCAGTGAGCTAGAAGGGTGCCAGCTAAAAGAGACCCTAACAGGAAAACTCCAAGACATATAGTTAGGACGATTAATGTAACAGATAGAGACACATTACTGCAAGCCACAAGGTTGAAGAAGGAAATCACATTCAAAGGAGCACTGCTTAGATTCACAGCAGACCTATCAGAGGAAACCCTTCAAGCATGAAGGCAGTGGTGGGATATAGTGAAAAAACTCAGTGAAATGAATGCTTCACCAAGAATACTTTATCCGGCCAAACTCTCACTCAAACTCGAAGGAATGATACACTATTTTGCAGATAAACAACAACTCAGGAACTTCATAGGCTCTACACCAAACCTAAAAGAAGGACTAAAGGGGCTCCTGTAAAACAAGAAAATCTTCTACAAGCACAACAAACCCTTACTGAAAGATGACACAAAACCCATGACAATAATCTCTCTCAGTGTCAATGGTCTTAATTCACCAATTAAGATACACAGACTGGCAAAATGGATTCAGAGACTGAACCCAACATTCTGCTGCCAGCAAGAAACACATCTGAATAGCCAAAACAAACACAGACTCAAAGTCAAAGGATGGAAAACAATCCTGCAAGCAAACAACTCCCTCAAAAAAGCTGGGGTGGCTTTACTAGTATCGGACACCATAGACTTCAGGTTGAAGAAGATTAGAAGGGATAGTGAAGGCCACGTTTTATTATTCCAGGGATATGTACAGCAGGAAGAAATCACACTCCTAAACATGTATGCACTTAATGTGGGACCAGCTAAATACCTACAATAGCTGCTAACAGACTATAAGAAGGACATTGTGAGCAACACAATAGTAGTTGGAGACTTCAACACTGCCCTATCACCTCTGGACTAATCAAGAAGATTAAAACTCACCAAGAAAATACTGGCTTTGAAGGAAGAAATAGAAGAGAGAGGGCTAATAGACCTATAAAGGGCTTTATATCCCCCCAAAAAAGGAATACACATTCTGTTCCAGTACACATGGAACATTTTCCAGAATAGACCATGTGCTGGGCCACACAACATACCTCAACAGAATCAACAAGGTAGACATTGTACCAGCTAACTTTTCAGACCATGATGCACTGAAGATAGAAGTTAATCATGGAAAGATGCAGAAAACCAAGCCAAACACCTGGAAATTAAATGGATTGATGTTGAACAATGAGTGGGTCAGGAAGGAAATCAAGTAATAAATTAAAAGGTATGAAGACACGAGCTACCAGAACCTGTGGGACACTACTAAAGCTGTATTAAGGGGAAAATTTATAGCTCTGCAAGCATAACTCAGGAAAGAAGAAAGGGCCCACATAAATAACTTGACTTCACAGCTCAAGACCTTAGAAATGGACCAACAAAAGGAGCCTAAACCAGGCAGAAGGAAAGAGATAATAAAACTTAGAGCAGAAACTAACGACATGGAAACCCAAAAGACAATCTGAAAGATCAATGAAACCAAGAGCTGATTCTTCGAGAAAATAAACAAGATTGATAAACCACTAGCAAGACTCACAAAGAAAGAGAGAGAGAGAACCCTTATAAGCCTAATCAGAAATGAAAAGGGGGACATCACAACAGAAACCAAAGAAATTCAAAAGATCATCAGAGACTATTTTGAAAAGCTGTATGCCACGAAACAAGAGAACCTAGAAGAAATGGATAAATTCCTGGATTCCTATAATCTCCCAAGGCTGGAGTTCCTGAATATTCCTATAAATATTAAGGAAATTGAAATGGTATTCAAAAGTCTCCCCCAAAACAAAAGCCCAGGTCCAGTTGGATTTACTAGCGAATTCTTCAAAACATTTAAAGAGGACCTATTGCCAGTTCTTCTCAAGCTTTTCCAGGAAATTGAAGAAACAGAAACCCTCCCAAACTGTTTCTATGAGGCTCATATCTCCCTAATACCAAAAGCAAACAAAGACAGCACAAAAAAAGAAAACTACAGGCCAATATCCCTGATGAACACAGATGTGAAGATTCTCAACAAAATATTAGCGAATAGAATTCAACAACTCATCAAAAAGATCATACACCACGACTAAGTGGGATTCATTCCGGGGATGCAAAGATGGTTTAACATTCGGAAATCAATCAACATAATCCATCATATCAACAAAAGAAAAGATCACTATCACAATCAGGAAATCCCTGTTAATCATCGATTTCTCGAGTGGGCTCAGTAACCTCTCCATTTGTCCTTTCCCTGAGATCTTAGAAGTGTCTCTCGGCTTGGCCCTCTCAACGATGTCACACTGGAGGCTCCTTCAGGGCCAGGGGAATGAGATCCAGCTTGTTACTGGATTTAGCACATGAATACACCATGGAAAGCTTGCAAGCCTGTCCCATGTGGGCAAGAAACTCCCAGAAGCTTGCCAATTTCTCCCAGAGGGAGAAGTAGGCTACAAGATATCACTTCTGGGAGCTTGCTTTTAAGTCTCTTGGTGCTGACCATTGATGGAATTACGCACACATGGGTTCCTCTGCCAGTACCTTCATGCGTGAGGCCTGTCCAAACGTGTGGAGAGGGGCCTTGAACATGGCTGTAGCTAGGTTCCGGTGGACTTTGGCCGCAAGGAGCTCTGCTCGGTGTGGGGAGGGAAGCTGGAGCCCATCCTCTCCGAGCGTCCCGGGGAAGACAGCCTGGCATGTGGGCAAGAGACTCTCTGCATTGCTCTCTTCTGGGAGCTTGATTTTAAGTCTCTGGGTGCTGACCGTTGATGGAATTAAACACACTTGGGTTCCTCTGACAGTACCTTCATGCGTGAGGCCAGTTCGAACATATGAGAGCGGCCTTGAGCATGGTTGTAGCTAGGTTCCAGTGGTATTCAGCCGCCAGGAACTCTGCTCAGGGTGGGGAGGGAAGCTGGAGCCCATCCCTCCGAGGGACCCCAGGGAAGACAGCAAGGCATGCGGGCAAGAAAAGATAAAAATCATATAATCATATCAATAGATGCAGAGAAAGCATTTGACAAGATCAAGCACCTGTTTATGATGAAAAATCTCACCAAAATGGGTATAGAAGAGGCCTTCCTCAATATAGTCAAAGCTGTTTATCACAAGCCTATGGCAAGCATCATCCTCATTGGGGAAAATCTAAGAGCCTTCCCTATAAGAACAGGGATGAGACAAGGATGTCCACTCTCTCGACTTCTGTTCAATATAGTACTGGAAGTACTTGCAATAGCGATTAGGCAAGAAAAAGATATTAAGGGCATTCAGGTAGGAAAGGAAGTAATCAAGCTCTCACTATTCATAGATGATATGATACTATACTTAGAGAACCCTAAAATCTCTACCAAGAAACTCCTAGAAACAATAGACCTGTATAGTAAAGTTGCAGGCTATAAAATCAATATCCAAAAGTCCATGGTTTTCCTACATGCGAATAATGAGAGAGAAGAAAGCAACATGATAAAAGCAATCCCGTTCACAATTGTGCCTCAAGAAATCAAGTACCTCAGAATCAGCTTAACTAAAGAGGTAAAGGACTTGTATAATGAAAACTGCAAAACACCACTTCAGGAAATAAAAAAGATGAGGAAATGGAAAGATATCCCCTCCTCATGGATTGGAAGAATTAATATTGTCAAAATGACAATACTCCCCAAAGCATTGTACAAATTTAATGTGATCCCTATCGGGATACCCTTGACATTCTTCAAAGAAATGGAGCAAGCACTCCTGAAATTCATATGGAACAATAAGCCCCCACAAATAGCTAAAGCTATTTTTGGGAGAAAGAAAATGGGAGGAATCAACCTCCCCAACTTCCAACTCTACTACAGTGCAGTAACAATTAAAACAGCATGGTACTGGAACAAAGGCAGAGCTGCAGACCAATGGAACAGAGTTGAATACTCTGACACACACCCCCAAATATATGACCATCTAATCTTTGATAAGGGAGCAAGAAATGTGAAGTGGAGCAAGGAAAGCATGTTTAACAAATTGTGCTGGCAAAACTGGACAGCTACATGCAAAAAATTGGGCTTAGACTTCCACCTATCACCATGTACAAAAGTCAGATCAAAATTGATTAAAGACCTCAACATCAGACCAGAATCCCTAAGGTACATTGAAGACAAGGTCAGCAAAAGCCTCCAGGACATTGAAGCCAACGGTATCTTCAAAGCTGACACACCACTGGCCAAGCAAGTGAAAACAGAGATAAATAAATGGGACTATCTCAAACTAAGAAGCTTCTGCACCTCAAAAGAAACAGTGACCAAAATACAAAGACAATCTACAGACTGAGAAATTTACTCAGTACCCATCTAATAAAGAGTTTATATCAAGGATATACAAGGCACTGGTTGAACTCCACAAGAAGAAAACTGCCAACCCGATCAAAAAATGGGGTGATGAAATGAACAGAAACTTTCCCAAAGAAGAAATCCGAATGGCTCAGAGGCATATGAGAAAATGTTCAGCATCACTAATGATCAAGGAGATGCAGATCAAAACAACAATGAGATATCATCCCCAAAACAAAAGCAACCACTGTTGTGGATGTGGGGAGAAAGGGACTCTTCTTCACTGCTGGTGGGAATGCTGACTGGTTCAGCCCTTTTGGAAAACAATATGGACAATTCTCAAAAAATTAGAAATTGAGCTTCCATTTGACCCAGAATACCACTCCTGGGAATATATCCTGGAGAGGCAAAAAGTTATAGTAGAAATGACATCTGCATTTCTATGTTCATTGCAGCACTGTTTGCAATAGCCACAATCTGGAAAAAAACAGAGTGCCCAAAAACAGATGACTAGTTAGAGAAACCCTGGTACATCTACAAAATGGAATACTATGTAGCTGTCAGAAAACATGAAGTCATGAAATTTGCATATAAGTGGATCAACATGGAGAGTGTCATGTGAGAGAAATGAGTCAGAAAGAAAGAGACAGACATAGAAATATTGCACTCATATGTGGAATATAAAGTAGCTGGAGGTACAAGCTTGCAATGATGTACTTTCTGGCAGATATTTCTCTGGAATTATTTACTAAAATACTATAATACAGAAATCCAAAACTGTGCGGCTGCTAGTATGGCTACCTGACCTCATCTCTCTTCATCCTCAGCAATTGAAAACAAATTATCAAATGCTTCCTTTTCAGAAGGTCTGACTTTAGGGGCAAGAAACTCCAAATAATAATAGTGAGGGGTTTTTTGTTGAAATATTGAATGTAATCAAAGTAAAGTGAAAGTAAAGTGAAACTTATCAGTTACACAGGCGTTGTGGGGGGTTGAGGGAGTGGGGGGTTAGTGTGGATGTAAACTGTGATTCTTGGTGGTGAAATATGTGCATTGGTTAAGGGATGGGTGTTTGAGCATTATATAACTGGGACTTAAACCTGAATGCTTTGTAACTTTCCACATGGTGATTCAATAAAAGAATAAATTTTAAAAAATCAATACCTGGTACCATTGATGTCAGTGGGCCCCACGGGTGTCTCATGTGAAGTGGGGAACAGAAAGATGGTCACTTTCTCTCCATTTGTCTCTGCCACCTGCGACCCAGAGTTACTGGGTTCTTATCTTGCCTTGCAGAAAGGAATTTCAGGAGTACAGGACTAGTGAAGTTACATAGTTTTTATTTGGAAGTTTTGAAGGGAAGAAGGGAGAGAAAGTGGGGGAGAGTAATGTGCTCAAGAGAGAACCTGTGCTTCTCCAAAGGCAGAGAGAACCCCCTACACACACCCTAGCATTAGACAGGAAAACATGAAAGTACACATCTCAAGAGGGGAGATGCTGGTGACACATGTGTTCAGGCACTGCATGTGCTCGGCCATACAAGCGCAAGCAGCATATGGGCTTATGCAGCATATGCGCACCCTCACTTTGTTCAAGGCTTTATAGGGTTTCTCCAACCTGCACTCTTGTGGGGCTTTTACCTAAGTCAAAGTCTGTCCCTAAGGTGGTTACCAGGGGAGTTGGGAGTGGTGATGGTCTTCTTTGAAATTCCTTTCCTGGTCTTTTGTTTCTGCAGGAGCTTCTCTGGGTCTGTTGCTATAGTTGGGTGAGGGTCTTATTGGGCCTTAGTTCCTTTTTTTCCGTTTTCATCTGAGGATCTTATCAGGCAACTTTGGGGCTATTTCTTCCAAGCAAATCTTTGCCATTGCCTTGGGAAGGGGCCTTCCCTATCCTGCCTACATCACCATGATCATTTCTTTGATTTCATCCAAAGCAAGAAAGAGTTTTTGTTTGTTTGTTTGTTTTAGCAACCTATAGATAGGATTAGAAAGTTGCATATTTACATCTTAAAGAAGACATATTATTTGCTAGATCACAAAATTAGTTTACATAGGAAAAGAACAAAAAGTATAGTTTTAGAAAATCCTGACTGAAGAGAGGTGGTCACCAGGAAAGTAAATAAATTCCTTTTCAGCTTATCCCCTAAGGCACACTCAACTGTATTTGAAAATTTAATCAAAGATTTCTGATTAAGGGTTTTCTTAGAAATAAATTTTCACGGGGGTACAGACAAGAAAAAAGAAATTGTTCTTTTATCTTGAACTCAGATTCTTGTCCTCAAATTTTTGTCCTTGACAAGAACCCAGGTGCCTGTCCTCAAGCAGTCAAGATTGAAAACAATGACCAGAGCTCTAGTGATTGAACTCAGAACAGAATTTAGGGGAATAAGAATTTAAAAGGGGCAAGAATGTAGGGACGCTAGCTCCCTGATTATGGGAGAGGGGTCTTCTAAGGAAAAATTGCAAAGAAGGGAGTTATTTTCCTTTGTTACTTTTCTAAGAGAGGAGATCCTGTGAGCACTTAATTAACTTTCAGGAATGCGAACCACTGAGGCAAGGATCTTTGGATCAGCTTGGTCATTCACGTTATCAGCACAGCCCAGAATACTTAGGTTATCAGCAGGACTCAGAATGGTCCTTTTCAAATTCCATACCGTATTTCTCTTAGTGCCTTATTTCTAGTCTTACCCTGCCTTTTCTTCTGGTCCTATCAAAATATTCTATATATTTTTGGATGTCCCCTAAGCAGAAGACTTTGCTAGTTTCTAAGTTTGAATTTGGCTCATAATTCTTCTGGAATAGTTTTAGTATGACAAATCCTTTCTGGAGAAAAATACAAAGGATTAAGAATTTTTAGACATTTTGAAACCTGGATAATCCTACCAAATGTAAAATGGCCTTTGGCAATTCAGGAAACTAGCAGAATAAACTAAATTTTAATTCTGCATTGGTGATGTTTTGAAATTTTAGGAGTGAAGAATGGATCCCCTAATAGGGTAGAAATTGACTTTTCTATGACTGTCACATTGGGAGGCTGATTATTTAATGCAGCGGTCAATAACAGGCCTACAGGTCCATGAGAAACTTATCCCACTCTTTAAAAATTTGGGATTTGTATTTAGAATTAATTAAGATGACAGAAAATACTATTGCTATTTGAAAACTAGTTATCTACATATTAAGGCAAATATATATTTACAAAACATAGTCTTTAAAATAAAATTCCCATCTTTTCCAGAGGCCAAGCATCTAGCCATCAAACATATCCCTTACTTCCTTCATGTGAATCAACATTCTGTCCGTGAAGCCCTAAGGCCCTATGCTACCACTCATTAGAACAAATACCCTCATTGTTTCTCTGTGTCTTTGAAATCCACATATCCATGTAAATTTTCCCAGGTACAGAGTGATTTATTTTTCCTTTCGCTAACCTGCCTGAATTTTAATATTTGAGGAGCACTAGAAGAGTGCATGGATTTGGGGTAAAATTTTCTCTTTTTCTTGATGAGATGCAAATGTCCAGAAGAACTGAGGAGAAAGGCCAGAGAGAAGACACGCAGAAAATATGTGACTTTTTGCTCATAAATGGAGCCATTGCTGCCAGTGCATCTGGACATTTGCTTTGCAGCTGTGGTCGTAACTTTTGCTTTTGTGACTATAATTTGTTTTAAGTGGTCCTCAGCCAGCCTAAAATGCAAGACAAAATAACAAAATCTTAAATTTTACTGTTGTAGCTAAATAAAATTTTTCTAGGACAAAATTTTAAAGTCATAAACAAACATTCATCCACCAATAAAACAATCAAATCCACCAAATGGATCATATTCTATAAAATAAATGGGCAGAATTTTTGTGTTTATGCTAGACTTTGTGCCATATTTAGTTCACATTAGCAGTCTAGCCAGCTTTTGTTGAATCTTTCAAGTTAAACTGGTATCTCAATAAATTTATTATTATTCTCCCTGAAAAATACTATACCAATAACTTCTGAAGTTCATCCAGTAACCTTTTGAGCAAGTATTTTCTTATGAGAAAGAAGTTGAAATTCTAGTTCTACCTCTGTTTTGAGTATTTTATATCAATTTATTTCATTCAGTCTACCTAACAACATGGAAAGGTTGGTATTGTTCATTTTATGAGTGAGGCAAGTAAAACTGAATAGCATTAGGTAACTTGTTCAGACAGTTCATAAATGCTGAGTTGGCTCTGAAACCAAGTCTATTGATTATCAAAGAACAGGTTTTTAACTCCTTGTGCTATCTACCTTGAAGTTCCATACCTCTTTCACCCCAATCTTCTGTGACTGTTAAAATCATTTATAGTTTCAAATTCTGAGTGATTTATATTTCAAATCTTAAGCATGATGATTATTATATATCTAGTGTGAGAAAATTAAAAATCTAGCATCCATAAGTCCTGAACACTGCTGGGCATGGGCCTCCCAAACACAAATCTAATGTAAATGAAAGAAATACACTAAAGAATTATAAAGTTATTTTCATGAAACTGAAATTATTTCAGAAATCCTATGGGCTGGAGTGATAGCACAGCGGGTAGGGTGTTAGCCTTGCATGTGGCCAACCAGGGTTCGATTCCTCCGTCTCTCTCTTAGAGCCTGGCAAGCTACCGAGAGTATCTTGCTCGCACGGCAGAGCCTGGCAAGCTACCCATGGCGTATCCGATACACCAAAAACAGTAACAACAAGTCTTACAGTGGAGACGTTACCAGAGCCTGCTAGAGCAAATCTATGAGCAACGGATGACAGTGCTACAGTGATACAGTGAGAAAACCTATATATTCCTCCATTTTTTACCTAAATGTTTTTTACTTTGTAGACATTCTGCTTTGTGATTATTATTATTATTATTATATATTTTTTACCTAGTCATTGAGATTAATTTTAGGTATAGGGGTGCCTCCCAAGCAGTGTGCAAGAGTCCATCTTGGCATTTTGCAGCCAGTTTCTCTGGTAATTCAATGTGAGGACCCAAGGATGTGGCACAGCTCAGATCCTGCCATGCTAATGACCTGACTGAGTTACCTGGGCCACCCTGGTGCTCAGGGGGGTTCCAAAGCTGCACATGCCTGAGATATGTTGCCAGGAAATGAACAGAGGTTGGTCATATGCTAACCCTGTACTACCTCTCTACGTCATTCTGAGAAATTAAAGACTTCGGGACAAAAAGCATTTTCCCAAAAGTCCACATTATTCATTCTCAGAAATGTTTTACTGGAGAGTTTTAAAAGATGTTACTTTTTTATTCAGCATTCAATGTGTTAATGATAAAAAACAAAAGATACATTGCAAAAGCTAGGTTCTATTAAAACTGTTTGACAGCTTGCACGGTTTGAAATATCAGTAACCTGCCAGAATTCATACAGGCTGTGAAAATTCCCATCTTTTCCAGAGGCCAAGCATTTAGCCATCAGACACATTGCTTTCTATGAAATGAAATATTATCAAAGAACTTTGATTTATATCTGAGATTCATGATACTTTTTTTTTTTGCTTTTGGGCCACACCCAGCAGTATTCAGGGTTTACTCATGGCTCTGTGCTCAGGAATGAGTCCTGGTGGGTCTCAGAGAACTATTAGGGGTGCTGGAGATCAAACACTGGTCAGTTGCATGCAAAGCAAGTGCCCTTCTGACTGTGCTATTTCTCCAGCCCTCATGATACTTTCCTGAAAATAAATTACAGATAAAGGCTTTCACTTGTGAATAATTTGGGTATTTAAAATACATCTGAAGCAAATTTAGAATGTGCTACACTCATTACCTTATATCATATTGAAACTACCATGAAAATCTGTGCATTATAGAAGTGAAATTAAACAAGGAGCTGCTTGCCTATTATATCAGAAAGCAAAACACTGTCAAAGAGGATTTTACATGAAGGGGAAGGCTTACATTGCAGCCCAAATGCAATGAAAGCAGGAACAATGCTCAAACCTTCCTCTCCCGATTCTTTGCTTCAAATAATATTCATACAATTACAAGGAGTGTTCTCAATTTTTTTTTTAAAGTAAGAGGTGAGTTTGGGGACAAAAAGGCTGGGGGACTTAAGCTCAGAAACAAATGGGTGGGAGATGAGACCTTCTGCTTGTTCCATTAAGTAGAAAAAAAAATGTATTTATTGCTTCTGTAAAGCAGTTCCTATAAAAGAGTATTAGGGAGTAAGGCTTTTTAACTAACCCAATCATAACATTATCAGGTAGGCCTGTTGCTTTAGAGCTGTGTCGTAGTACTTGTCCTCCACCAAAAATCATCCGTACCTTTAGAATCAGGATTTCTATAGATTTCTTTTCTGTCAACTTGAAACATAAAAGAAAAGAAAGAGGAAATTAACAATAGAAGTTTTTTTAGTCCCTTGTGTTTTTTTTAAATTTAACTTTATTTTTATAAAGTAGTTCACAATATTTATTCCATTTAACATTCAAACACCAATCCCACCACCATTACACTTTCTCACCACCTTATTTTGGATATTTCCATCCTGAAGCCCAACCCCTACCCCAAAGCAGAACCAAAATTATTTATTTTGTATTGTTTGTTATGAATAATTTGCTGAAAATGATCCAAAAAAAGGTTTCTTAGAGGAGAGTGTGAAGATTGATATATTTCACCCAGGAGCCACTAAGCCCTTCTATAAGAGATTACTAACATGTTGTTAAAGGTTGAGCCTTGTGTGCTTATATTTATACCTGTATAAACACATTTCCCCCTAAGATCGGTTGCCTCCTACTTTAAACCCCATCAAATGTGGTGCACTACTGTTGGAATATGAGTGGTGTGAGGTATGAAATGCCCAGGAATAGGTTCACTCATAGGTGAGGCTCTACCAGAGCTTGTGGAGAGCACTTATGAGCATGGCAGCAGTTGAGTTCTGGAAGTTTTTGGCTATTGGGGCTGGCTCTGTTGGGGCGGGGAGGAGCCTCACCACCCTCCCCATCCCTGCCTGCGGGTTACCCTGGATGGAGCAGCCTAGCACGGGGTCTGGCAGCATAGCTATAATTCCTTGTGTTTTGTTAGCAATGGCATCTATATTCAATTTTTATAACATTTGCATTTCATTCTTGGTTTATGTTGCATTATGATTGTGTGGAATGCCTATTTATGTTGCTTGAAATTAGTAGATAAATCATATCTACTAATTTGACATCGACTACAATAATAGCGATAGTTGGTGAAAAATGATCACTTCCTGAACACCTTATAAATACTATTTCCAATGATCCAGACTCTTTGCAGGGAGTTTTGTGTCACTCTGTCTTACAGTGAGGTTTATTGGCTGACAGAAGAACTCAGAAGTACTGAGTAATGAACCAAACTGGGATTTTACATGATGCTAAAACAAACCTAGTCTCCTTCTACTGTAAAATCCCTCTCTAGAGGAAAAGTCCCAATTCACTGCTGGGAAAAGAGATATTACTTAGAGGCACCCAAATAATTTTGAATGATTTTTAACTATTCAGAAAACATTTTCTTTCTTTCCCAGAGTATTGGATTCTGTACAGATAAAATCATAGCTGAGCTGGCAGCCTCCTCATCCTTCTGCTGATTATGGAGCTCCGTGCCCCTCTGGGCTCCATCCACCCATGGCTACTCTGTGGTCATGCTTACCCAGAGCTCCTGGCAGCTTGCCAGTCAGTACTGCTCCACCTTTGTCAGCCCTTTTACTGGGGTCACAAGCTGAGATTCCCCTTGTGTTTTTTAAAATTTTATGAAGGGAATTATTATTTTCTAACACGACAAAATGTGCAGAATTGGCATTATCTGGAAATTAAAAAATCTTACTCTTTATCCTCAGAGAAAATGTGGTATGGTAACATTCTACACCTAAAACATATAACCATTTACAATCTTGTAAATCACTGTTACTGCGATACATTTAAAATATATTTCTAAAAGAATAATAATGCTACTGCTCAGACTGTAGCTGACCATGCAGAGATACAAGTTAGAGAGCAGTGTTTCAATGAAGTTCTTGGAAATTCAGTCACAGATCCAATAAATATTATATTTCAGACATTATTCTAAGTGCTTTAGAAAACATAGAAAAGCACAAAAAATTCTGATTCCTAGAAATAAAAAACCTAAGGATAGAAACATACAATAAACACAGAAAAAAGTGCGATCAGATAATGGTTAAAAGTAGTTTAAAAAAACAAAACAAAACACAAAAAAACAGCATGAGAGCAAAGGGAAAATAGACTGTGTGTTTAATATTAGTTCATCAGACAATGCCTTCTTTCTTGGGCAGCTTCAGGTAACAGGAATTATATCTCAAATGATTGTTTTCCAAAAGTTGATTAAGCGTTTTATATATATATATGTATATATATACATATATATATATATATAAAAGGGTAGCTCACATTTTCTGAACAACTTTTTATGTTTAGATCTAAGGGTTTCTTCTGAACTCTTGTCTTTCTTTTTTTTTTTATTAGTGAATCACCGTGGGGGTACAGTTACAGATTTATACATTTTTGTGCTCATGTTTCCCCCATACAAAGTTCGAGAACCCATCCCTTCACCAGTGTCCATTCTCCACCACCAGTAAACCCAGCATCCCTCCCACCCTCCCCAGTCCCATCTCCCCCCACCCCACACTGCCACTATGGCAGGGTATTCCCTTTTGTTCTCTCTCTCTGATTAGGTGTTGTGGTTTGCAATAAAGGTGTTGAGTGGCCATTGTGTTCAGTCTCTAGTCTACATTCAGCATGCATCACCCTTCCCCCGCATGACCTCCAACCACATTTTACTTGGTGTTCCCTGCTCTGTGAACTCTTGTCTTTCATATCTGTCCAGCACCCAGTTTTGACCGTGGGAGCTTTATGTCAACCTAAGTGGCTTCCATACACAGAGTTTTATTTACAAATTTCTTTATAAGCATGTTTCATATCTGAAAATACTCCCCAGGACACAAATACTCATTCACTTAACACAGATGGGAACTGAGCTTCAAAGAGGAGAAAATAACTTGGTCCAGGCTTGCCCAGGCGTTGTGAGACCAAGGAAAACAATGGTGACGTCTTCTCTCCATGCGTTTCCTCAGTACTGAGCCGAGAGAGAGCCCCTGGGAAGCAATCTGAGTGGAAAGGTTGAGAAAAAGTTAACCAGATTCTTCACCTCTGGCTTCCCTTCATCTCTAGCTGCAACCCAGACACCAACGTGCCGCTCTCCATCAAGAACACTTGCCCACGCCTGACAAATGCCCCACGCGGAACAAAAGCAAAGGTCATAGGGAAATTGGCATAAGCAAGTGCATTCTAGATTTAATTTTCCTAATTCTCCCGAGCGCTTGGGCCGGCTGCAGCTCGACGCCCAAAGCGTGGCCTCTATGAAAGAGGCTGTTCAGAGCGGCGGACGCTGCGCTCGCGCGCGCGCTGGGACGCCCCGAGTGTTGAAACGCTATTCATCCCCGGGTCCTGGCGGCAGCTATTATTTTGCGACTGCCTGGTGTTTCTCGGTATTGTCCTCGAATTCCTCCCGGACTTTTCATCTCCTCCGGAAGACGGAAGAAAAGAAGTCAGGAGCAAAAGACTCCGCTGGAAAGCCTCCTCCCCTTCCCTCCTCTCCAGCCTCCCAGGGAGATCGCAGCTTTCTGCGCCAGGGGCCCCCGCGGGGAGCTCAGCGAGCGCGCAGCATTCATTAGCGCTGACAATAGTCAAGCAATGAATGATTTTCTTAACAAGGAGCGCCCGGGGATGAGAGTAGAGGGGACCGTCAGAGGCATTCCAGACTGGAGTGGGAGTCTGCCTGTCTTTGCCTTGTCTTTTTGTCTCTGATCCCCTTCTTTTTTCCCCAGTGAGGTTGCTAATCCAGCGAATACCGGGGCGGTCCAGATCGCTGAAGATTTCAGCGAAAGGATGTGAAACCTGGATTGAAAAGTCGTTTTCCTTTCGTGGCTTGGCATGGATGCTTTGCCATGAATGGATCAGCACATTAGAGTTAGAATAAATTGAGTTTGGCCATAGAGTTCACCGGATGGCAGTTGGCTCTCAGCGGCTAGCTCTTGGTGGGTTAGTGTGATTCAGCACCACCCTAAGAATTTCAAGACCTTTATAATAAAAGATCTTGTTAATATGTTCTCTATCCTCCACCATCCCCCCTTAGAGTTTTAAAATTTCGCTGCAAATTAAACTTCTAGAAATCATATTTTAAGATGATAGCTGGAAGGTGTTTTAAATCTAGACAGCACTCGATTGATTTGTGGTGTGATTTGAAAAGCACTGAAATAATGCCATTTATGGTATATATTTTATATAAATATAAAAATCCCTACACATATACATGCTCACTCGTTTCTGAGTACCTAGAGTTCTCCTATTACAAATGTAAATTCAAATTCTAAGAGCTTCTCATGTGGTTTTCTTAGAACTGATTAATTTCAGCAAGATTGAATTTTTTTCCTTATTCTTTTCCCTTCATTATGGGAATAAATGCTCCCTAGTTTTATAAGTTGCTTATGGGAATTTAAATGATAAAATGTGTTATATATATATAGTTATATCTTTTTGCCTAGGAAGAAAGAATATATTGGTGGCAACATCGGATTTCAAGGTCATTGGAATTTGAGAGGAAACCTTGCCATGGTTGATTATGCCACTCTCCCAAAGTTATTAGAAATTTGAAGGTTTCATTCATTCCTTTGTTTTTTACCTTTTTTTTAATGCTCCTGTATTGGCTAGATCATAAAACATGAACTCTGCGCTTAGGAGCAATTTGTCTGTATCACAACTTTTCTCAGTGATTCCTGCATAACTTTATTACCATCTTGTAAATGCTTTTTCTTTAGGACACTGAAATGTCTTTAAGAAACAATCACTGTATGAGTGAAATGCAAGCACAGAAGTTCATAAGTCTGTAACTGTACATCACAGTGATTCTCTAATAAAAAATTTAAAAAAGAAAAAACATGGCCCACCCGTATGGATCTTTCTGAATGTTTTCACTATGATTATGGTTGGGACTCATAGATGCTGGTGCAAGATATAATTAATGATATTTTATACAACAAGAGGGGTTACAAAATTAACATGATATTTTTTGGGAGGAGGGGAAGTTAGTATTGATTTTCTAGTTTTAACATTGGCTTAAACTTTTGTTGAATTTTGAGAACAGGAAAGCAGAATTAGAGGTCTACTTTATCTAGCTGAAGTTTTTTTTTTCTTTTTGGGTCACACCCGGCGATGCTCAGGGGTTACTCCTGGCTCTGCACTCAGGAATTACTCCTGGCGGTGCTTTGGGGACCATATGGGATGCTGGGTGTTGAATCCGGGTCCACCGAGTGCAAGGCAAACACCCTACTCGCTGTGCTATTGCTCCAGCCCCAATCTAGCTGGAGTTTTTATACTTCCCAATGTAGAGTCTTGCATGCTTAACCACATCTTCAAAGCTAATCAGACTTGAATTTTCAGCCAATTACCCCAGAGCAGAGGTGCACTGGGCAACATAAAAACAAGGATTTATGTTGAAAAGAGTATAGGCTGTGATGCTAACACCACTTCACCACAGTCCTGTCCTTCATACCCTCTCTGTGTAACCTTGGTCAAGTATTGGTCAAGTACATAATTAATATGACTCTCTTCAACAATATGGAGATAATCATATCTACCTGTCACAGAAGACAATCAAAGGAATGTGACCACATACTGACCTACAAGCTGAATTTGAGCAAATATTTCTCCTACTCCCCTATTCTTGAAATGGATGTGCCCTTGGAAGCTGCCCCCAAATATTTCCATCATATAAAATGTGTTGTTCCACTCATTTCGATCTTGAACATAACTAAACTCAGTTAAAGCCTCTAGAAATAAATTGTTAAGATCTGGGGCAGGGATACCAAAGTTTTTAGTTTTAATTTTGCTCCCCAAGAAAAGATTCATAAAAATTCCTTTAGCTACTAAAATTATTATTTACCAATTTGTAGCGGTCCTCATTTTTGTCTTTTTGCCCTTAGTACATAAGACCATATTTAGATTAGTTAGACCTAGGATGCCTGATGTAGAAGAAACCCTACTCCATGATTACTGAAAGTAGTGAAAGGGGAAAAAGAACAATAGAACAATAGGACACACCAAATGCAGTGAATGTTCCCAGGTATAGACTTCACATTTTCAATATATTATACCTGTTCCTTTCTGGTGATAGGTATGCATAGTATTTTTGTGTATTTATTTGTCTGCTTTTCTTTTGAACAAAAGAATTTGCGTGTGGTCCAATGACAAGAATTGCATTTTCAATGCCTTCCTGCTGTCATTTTGCGCAACCTTCAGGATCTTATGTTTAAAAAAATCAATAAAGCACATGTCCAAATTGGCCAGATCAGTAAAACAGGAAAGTGGATTTTCTTTGAATGAACTGCCTCCTGGATATAGGCAGTGTCACTGAAGTTCATGGATGTTCACTATCTGTGGCATTTTGAGGAGTTACACACTTTGTTATACCTGTCATGGTGCTCAGAGGGAAATAGGTAATTTATTTACTGTTACAATTTTTTCTAATTACTCTTATAACTGTCTTGTATGCTCAGACCAGCTGGTACCTAGTATTAGGACAAAACACCGACCATGATTATAATGGTGACTGCAGAATCCTGGGCCCCGAGTTGGCAGGATTCATGGCCATGGAGTTAGGTGGCTTTGGTACCACCAGTCCTGACATGATGTCCTGCTGCCTTATCTAGAGTCTTGATATTTGGGACCCAGCTATGCCTGCATCCCTTTCCACTTTGACTCTACTGAATTTTTCAGAAGAGAGCTCTCTGACAAATACCATTTTTCTGACTTCCCACCCTATAGCCCTATTCAAGATTGTATCTGTTGTGTGTCCATTTTCCATCCTGGTACTGAAACATTATGTCTGAATAGCTCTTGAAGACAATCTGTATTTTTGTATAGCACAAAGTTTCATTACTTACTACACACCACCAAGTGCAAGGTGGGTATTGACAGACTTGCCTGTGTCACCTACACATGACGTCACTGTTCAATGGTTATGCACACTACATGACTGAGGGGCATGCTTCCTTCACTCAGTGAAGCAGTGATACTTAAAGTTGCTGACCCCTTCACATGTCATCTTTTCCCTTTTAGAGACTTTTAGAGTACCTCCGGATTCATATTCCATTCACTTGTTTGGTATCTTCTTTAGGTCTGGCATCCCTAAACTCATGTGCTAAAAGTGCTCACATGCAGCCCTAACAGCCCCGAAGGGCTTTCTACACTTCATTTTTGGAACTACTTTGGAATTGGCAGTTGGGTTTCTCATGCCACAGGGTGTTACTCTCAATTGAGCTTGACTTGGAGAGCACAGCTTGACGTCTCCTTCACACACACTATTCTTCCTCCTTCCACACTTTCTGAGCAATCTTTGATTTCTACCCATATGTATATTTTTATAGCTCATAGCCCAGTGGCAGCAGTTGCTTGTAAGTAACTTGTACTTTATTTCTCTAAAATAGAAGATAATGAAAAAATTCAGTCAGGATATTTGTGACTTATTTTAAGAATAGGATGTACTTTCTAAACTTTTCATAGGTATTTGATATAAGAATCCTTAACCTAAGGTAGCATTGTAGCACTCTCATCTAGCTGTTCATCGATTTGCTTGAGCGGGCACCAGTAATGTCTCAGTTGTGAGACTTGTTACTGTTTTTGGCATATAGAATACACCACAGGTAGTTTGCCAGGCTCTGCGGTATGGGTGGGATACTTTCAGTAGCTTGCCGGGCTCTCCAAGAAGGGTGGAGGAGTTGAACCTGGGTCAGCTGTGTGCAAGGCAAATGCCCTACCTGCTATGCTATCGCTCCAGTACTAAACTAAGGTATTAGCAACAAATCAAAATATTGAAAAAAAAAACAAAGACTCAATGGAGAGCTCTTGTACCCTATGTCTCTAGGACTCATTAAAATTTGTACTAGAGTTTGAGGGAGATACATGCCTTTTCAATTTATATATCAGCCTAGTTGTTATTTCCTGAAAGATTCAGGTGTTCCTAACTTTGCGGTTTAAAGGCTCCACTTCACTATCTTATACTTTGAGTTTCTTTTCTTTTTTTATTTATTTTTTTAAATTTTTTTATTGAGTCACCATGTGGAAAGTTACAAAGTTTTCAGGTTTAAGTCTCAGTTATACAATGCTCAAACACCCATCCCTTCACCAGTGCACATATTCCACCACCAAGAATCCCAGTATAGCTCCACCCCGCACCCCCACACCCCTAGCCCCCTCAACTTTAGCCCCCCCCGCCTGTGTAACTAATAAATTTCACTTTACTTTCATTTTGATTGCATACAATATTTCAACAAAACTCACTATTATTGTTTGGAGAGTCTCTCCCCTAAAGTCAGAACTGCTGAAAAGGAAGAATTAGCTAATTTATTTTCCATTGCTGAGAATGAAGAGGTATGAGGTCGAGTGACCACACTTAGCGGCCTCACAGTTTTGGGTTTCTGTATTTTAGTATTTTAGTAACTAAGTCCAGAGAAATATCTGCCAGAAGTTGCATCATTGCAAACTTGTACTTCTCAGTTACATTATATTCCACATATGAGTGCAATATTTCTATGTCTGTCTCTTTCTTTCTGACTCATTTCACTCAACATGATACTTTCCATGTTGATCCATTTATATGCAAATTTCATGACTTCATGTTTTCTGACAGCTACATAGTATTCCATTGTATAGATATACCAGGGTTTCTTTAACCATTCATCTGTTTTGGGGCACTCTGGCTTTTTCCATATTCTGGCTATTGTAAACAGTGCTGCAATGAACATAGAAATACAGATGCCATCTCCACTATACCTTTTTGCCTCTCCGGATATATTCCCAGGAGTGGTATTGCTGGGTCAAATGGAAGCTCAATTTCAAATTTTTTGAGAATCGTCCATATTGTTTTCCAAAAGGGCTGAACCAGTCAGCATTCCCGCCAGCAATGAAGAAGAGTCCCTTTCTCCCCACATCCACACCAGCACCGGTTGTTTTTGTTTTTTGAGATGTGGGCTAGTCTCTGTGGTGTGAGATGACATCTCATTGTTGTTTTGATCTGCATCTCCCTGATGATTAGTGATGTTGAACATTTTCTCATGTGCCTCTGAGCCATTCGGATTTCTTCTTTGGGAAAGTTTCTGTTTTTTTCCTCACCCCAGTTTTTGATCGGGTTGGCAGTTTTCTTCTTGTGGAATTCAACTAGTGCATTGTATATCCTTGTTATCAACCCTTTATCAGACGGGTACTGAGTAAATATCCTTTCCCATTCTGTAGATTGTCTTTGTACTTTGGTCACTGTTTCTCTTGAGGTGCAGAAGCTTCTTAGTTTGAGATAGTCCCATTTATTTATCTCTGTTTTCACTTGCTTGGCCAGTGGCGTGTCAGCTTTGAAGATACCTTTGGCTTCAATGTCGTGGAGGGTTTTTCCGACCTTGTCTTCAATGTACCTTAGGGATTCTGGTCTGATGTTGAGGTCTTTAATCCATTTTGATCTGACTTTTGTACATCGTGATAGGTGGAGGTCTAAGCCCATTTTTTTGCATGTAGCTGTCCAGTTTTGCCAGCACAATTTGTTAAACATGCTCTCCTTGCTCCACTTCACATTTCTTGCTCCCTTATCAAAGATTAGATGGTCATATATTTGGGGGTGTGTGTCAGAGTATTCAACTCTGTTCCATTGGTCTGCTGCTCTGCCTTTGTTCCAGTACCATGCTGTTTTAATGACAACCGCTTTGTAGTAGAGTTGGAATTTGGGGAGGTTGCTTCCTCCCATTTTCTTTTTCCCAAGAATTGCTTTAGCTATTCGTGGGGGCTTGGAATTTATTTTCTTAATACCTATTCCTTCAGATAGACTGGAAATCTTCTGAGTGCAGAAGCCACAAAATTGGTTAAAAGAGCCGTGATCCAGGGTAAGTATATCCATGCATTTCATAAAATGGGAAACTATATGTCCATAGTTGGGTCTCTTATTTCTAGGTAATCAGTCCTCTTTGTAATGGGAAATTATAGTTGGAAGAAACCAATAAAGCCAACAGAGAAGGAGAAGCTGACCTGGACTCAGGGGATGACCTGCGTAGGACATTACCCCAACTAGAAAACATGCCGGAATGTCTCATTGAAACACTGGCAGAGTTTTGGGAAGAATGGTAATGGATAAGAAAAACGAACAGAGAAGGGTGCTGTAATAGTTGTATATTACTATTTATCATACACAGTGATTTTCCCAGGTACTCCCTTCAATGTGGTCTTTGACTGAACTTGCTGGCCAGATTTAACAGAGAACTACAGTCTGATTTACCTCCCTCAAACATCTTTATATAAAAATACTTGGTAGTACCTGTGCTTTTTCTATTTCCAGCACATTGGGAAACTCAGTAAAGAACTATCTCCCCATGCAAAACATTTACTTAATTGTACTTTATTTTGCTGATTGAATTTCCTGGCCTCCATTTCACTTTCAGCTATTCGCTATGTGTATCCATGAACTTATAAGACATGGTATGCTCTTATATTCAACTTATAACATTCAACATGGATCAATAAATATGATATACCTTGCACATAAGGACCAGAAGCTGGTAACTTAAATTCAAATCTTTAAAGAAATATCAAACCAAATTCAACTCTTAAAACACTTGATAAAATATATATTTTATAATAAGAAATTAAATTGAGTAAAATTTACTTAATATATTAAACTAACCAGTGAGCAGAAATTAATGCCATCTATAATTACCAGTAATGATCTAGATATCTCCAACCACAGCTTTAGGAAGAGATACTGACAGGATAAAAAAAATTATTAAAAACAACAGTTAATATAATGTCTGAGAAATTAATAATTTTTCCTCTATCCAAAAAAAGAATAAGCAAACATTGAGATAAAAAATTATACTTCATGAGTCATTGATTCCTCCAGACTTTCCTTTCTCCAAATAAATAATTTCCAGCCCTTAAAAAAAATTATACTTCAGCTTGTATTATGTGGCTATATTTTTTATATCACTTTTCTGAGATTTTTGTTTGCTTGCTTGTTTTGGTCACACTCAGAATACTAGGAAATGACTCCTGGCTCTGCACTTGGAGAATACTATGGTTGGTGACTAGGGGGATTATACTGAATGCTGGAGATCAAACCTAGGTCAGCCACCTGCCAGGGGAGTGCTCCACCCACTTTCCAGCCCTCCCCATCTCTTCAGCCCTGTGGCTACAATTTCTCAAAGTTTCAGTCCTTAGTTTGGGTCAGTAGTGAAAGAAGCAGTCCCATTTTTGACTGCTCCCAGCCTAGTAGTTGACTTCTTGCAAATCCTTGGATTCTTTCTGACAACAGGAAGTTAACAATTGTCCAAGATAAAATTCTGCCCCAGAGTTTAGGTAGGCTCTCAGGAGGCCAAGATAATAAAGAACACCTAAGGTAAATGGCCAGATAGAGATCTGTTTGATCCTTGCATTCTCTCTATCAATCTCTTGTCAATTAATTAAGAAATGCAAAGCCCAATTTTCATTTTGAAACAGTTACTCAAAAAACCCCTTATCTTTAACTTTCTGCATTCTCTGTAACACAAAGACCCAGTTTTCCTATAAAAACTGCTCAGCCCCCCCTTAAAGTTGGAAATGAGCCCCCTCCACCCATCTGCTTCCACTTTCCTGGCAGTCACACCCACGAACTGCCTCTGGGCACCATTTAAGCACATTAATGGCCATGATCCAGACTCACAAATGAATCTCAGAAAAGAGCAGCACTCTGCAGAGTTTCCTTCAAACCCCAATATCACCATTCAGTTAAAAAAAATAATCACTCCTTTTCTAGCATGCTATGAAAAAATTGTAGAATTACAGGAGTGCGTGACATTTCATATAATTATGCCACTAATATACCAAGAGTAGCACACGATATTTGATCGGATGTAAGGTAGAAGACAACCAATCTTGATTAAAAAAAAAATATATATATATATATTTATATGTATAGCACTGTCTGTACTGTTGTCCCATTGTTCATCAATTTGCTTGAGTGGGCACCAGTAACATCTCCATTGTGAGACTTGTTACTGTTTTTGCCATATCAAATATGCCAGGGCTAGCTTGCTCTGCCACTCGGGTGGGATACTCTTGGTAGCTTGCCGGGTTCTCAGAGAGGGATGGAGGAATAAAACCCGGGTTGGCTGTGTGCAAGGCAAACGCCCTACCCACTGTGTTATCACTCCAGTCCAGTCCTATACACATACACACACAAACACGCATATATATATATACATATATATATATATATATATATATATATATATAAGCACGCAAGACTTAAACTCTAACAACATGCTAATGATCTCTAATTCAGGGACTAAATGGGTCCAAGATGAGATACAATGACTTTCACACACTTTCCTCCAAAGAAGCCTTTTTGAATAATTTTTAGTCAATTATTCATAATAAGCCATTCAAAATAAATAATTTAGCATCTGCCTTTGGGGCAGGCTTGGATAGTGGTGGTAAAACTAGAAATAAAGGTGGTGGGAAGGTGGAATGGTGGTGGGGTTGGTGTTGAAATATTGAATAATCAATTACTGTGAACAATTCTTTGAAATAAAAAAAACAAACAAACTCTGAAGCCATAGTTAGCTTAGCCTTATACTAGGTTCTTCCCCATTGGGAAGTTTCCTTTCCTTTTCTACTTTTCAAATCTGAGTCTGAGTATCTTTATAACTCAATATTTTTATCTTCGAAAATTTTATTTTTATCCTTATCCTTGAAAATATATTATTTTGTTTCTTTAGATTTGTATTTTCATTTTTTTCTTTTTTTTGTTTTAGTTTTTTATTGAATTACTGTGAGGTAGATCCTTACAAAGCTGTTCATGATTAGATTTCAGTCATACAGTATTCCAACACCCATCCCTCTACCAGTGTCCCCAGGTTCCCTCCCATTACCTCCCACCCCTCACCTCACTTGGAAATATTTTTATCTTTGAAAAGAAACTGGGAATTGTGGATGAACACAGAGACTCACCATCACTATTCCTACATTGGTAGTTTGCATTTAACACCAATGTTCTCTCTGGGACCTTTAAGATTTAGGCAACATAAACAGCTTTTGAACACAAAGTTAACTTTTAATTTTGTGCTTGGCCTCAACACTTGGTTTTAGTGAAAAAAAAAAATAGTGTGAACACCTTACTACATATAATTTCACCTAAGCTAAAAGAGGACCTAAATTAAATAGTATTTCATAGTGATACCTTATTTCATTTGGGCTACATAATTGAATATTGAGGATCAAAAATTCCTTACCTACCCCTATTAAAAAGTATTATTATGTTTTTTCCTTAAGTTTTCGATGGGTCCCATGTGAGGAATTGGCACTACACAGTGAGAGAGCTAACTTTCAAAGCCAGATGTTCAAGGGATCTGTGGACCAGTGAGATTTTGCAGTGTACCCGAAATCAGAGCTAACAAGAAAAGGAGCAAAGATACGGATCAGGTGACAAATCCTCTCCTATTTTCTCCAATTTAGTTCCTAAACTCCACTTCTACCAGGAATTCCAATAAAAACTCAAAGGCTTTTTTGTTGATGCAGGAGAGGAGTTTTCTGAGTTATTGTCACTGTCACTGTCATTGTCATCCCGTTGCTCATCGATTTGCTTGAGCGGGCACCAGTAATATCTCCATCGTGAGTCTTGTTGTCTGAGTTATTATTCTATGTTATTAGGGTTGACGAGATTTCAATACCAAAGTATTGAAAATTATTAAACAGTATGCTAAAAGATGTTTTAAACCATGACCAAAACAAGTAAAGTCAAGCAAAATCTTTCAGTCTCATTTATTAGAAAGTCAGGTATTGTCAAACCAGCTTCTGCAGAAAAGCAAGAGTTAAACTGAAATCTGAGTTCAATGAAGGCAGGCATAATGCTCAAATCTCCCTATACTATCTAAACAGGTAGAAGGAAAGCCTTAAAACACTTCTCTTTTGTTTATTTATTAAAAGTCAGAGGTGAACTTAGGGCATATAGGATTGGGACCTTGTGGAAAAGCACGAGGTCTTAAGATAAACGAGGTAATGGTATGTTTTGTCTGCCTTTTATTCAAAAAACTAATTTATAATGGGTTTTAGATTCTTCTGGCTGGTTTGAAGGTAAAAAGCAGGCAACAACAAGGGGGCAAAGAGGTACCTGAGTGAATTTTGGCTTCTTCCATTTTGTAAAAACAGTTGTAATATATTTACTGCTTCTGAAAAACAGTGCCTATAAAAGAGAGTGCTGAAGAATTATGATTTGTTCTTGTTTAACCCAACTTGAAACTCCAAATAGCTCTACCCCTTTAAGTTTGTAATTTCACAGGTATGAGCCAATTAAAGAAACTGTTACAACCAAGAGATTGATTGACTATTATAATGTCAGCAGTAATAACTGCTATCTTCAATTTTGCAAATCATAAAAAATTGATCCAGCTTAAAATTGAATCACTAAACATGTCTTTTTGTTTTAATCATTTCTATTTTAAAATAAAACATCTAATATATTATCTGTCTTCAGACAGGTTTTACCTGCTGATTTTATATATACCATCAATGTTTAGGAGATGAATATTTCATTGGAGAGTACATACATGAGGAAAATATCAATATTGTATTTCAAATCAAATTAATTTTGCTTTTAAAATTTGATCATTCGAATACCTTTGTAATGGAAAGAAGTGAGTTTGTTCTACCTAGGCACGCCCGAGAAAGGAGATGGCTATGACTTCATCTTCTGAACTGCTCTGTGGTTTGTTGTCACATAGAAGTGCCCAGGAAGACTTAGCAATGGCACCTTACTGGATTTGCCTACAACAAAATGTTCCAGGGGAGGACATGGTTGAGCTTGTCAGTAGGAAGTCCAAGGGGGAGTCAATTCAACAGGAACTGGAGAGCATTGGTGCTCGAGGGCGGGGACAAGGTATCAGCTCTGTCTCAGGAAATCAAATCCAGCTACCACACTAGGTGAAGACTAACTGAGTCACTACTGAGGAGAAACCTATAAGGGAGGGGAGGAGGCTGTTGAAGAGTATCCATAGCACAGTGGAGTACTGCAGGAGATAAGGGGGGACCCTGGCATTTTCTTTTGGGGGGAGGGAGCCCTGTGCTGAGATCTTTCCTACATTCAATCACATATTCTTTGCAGTAACCCTCTCAGATAGGTAGTCATTCATAAATGAAGGCTTTGGAAATGTCTCAAAGTGTTTATGGAAGAGAAGTGTCTGAAGTGATCAATCCAAGGTTTCCCTCAAAATGCATGATATGGTAATCTCAATTTTTGATTTCTTTATGAAAGCAAGTGTTTTAAAACCTAGAGGATCATCTGGGGGTAGAAAGAGCACAGTAGCTTATTGTTAACATTTCCTTTCAATTGGGATCCATCTTCCTTAATTCTCTGGAGATTTCCTGCATTTTCCTGATCCAAAGTTCTTTTTTCTTCTGAACATTTAGCAGAGGATCAGAAAGTTATTTGACCTAGCACTGCTTTTTCAGTAAAAAACACCACTACCAACAGTAACAAAACCTATCAGTGGCCATATGGAAATACATACCCTGTAAGTGAACAAGGTAAGACACCCTCTGGATTGTTCCAGGGCCCCTAGAAGCTAGTGTTGTATACTTTAACCACTTATGATAGAGCTGCTATAAGCAGTAGAGATGCTGTAAGCAGTAACACTGTTGGCTAATACCATCAACTGACAATTTATGCCTTGGAAAACATGTATATATTTTTATAACACCAATCTAGAGTAATTGCCTTAAAATACTTTACTACTTCTTTAAACCCTTTATTTCTCACCCATTAGCATATGCAGCTCAGAAAGTAAACACATTGCTGACTTTGATTCATTCACATTATTTTGGTACAAATCCCATCTGAAATTTGCTTTTTGTATAAAAATGACATTGTATTTTGTTATAGCACTGATTCCAAATAATTCTGATTTAATTAAGTGGAGGGTGAGACCTGAGCATTGGTATCTCTTAAAAGGTTCTCAGGAGGACTATAATGTATATCCAGGATTAAGAATAGCTGTTTTCAGCCTGACTCTGAACGGATTAAGTCCTTAGGAGACTTGTTTTTAAAGATGTTCACTTAACACAAGGTAGAAATCATTTACTGCCCTTGCTAATCTGCTCTTTTTTTCTCCTCAATTTATTGATATCCTCCCACTTTTGCAACTTGCCTGGGTCTCATTCCTGCTCCCAACCAGAGCTGTATGCACCCTTTAGTTCTCTTTATAACTTAAATACAAACAAATCCCTTAAAACCAAATTGATTGAGCAGAGAGGAAAAATTACCAAGTGGAATGTTGGTATTTTTATAACTTCTAAGTGAACAATCTATTTTAAATGATTAATTCCATTACACTGCAATTTACATCTAGTGCTGGCTAATGAAATAAATTAGTTTCAACATCAATTCAAGCATCTTCCCTTTCTCAAATGTGCTCATTAGCTTCATCCTGAATGTTTTGCTACAACAATTTCTTTGCCTTACAAGCTGCACTATTACTGGACTGTTCTTATTGATTACTGAGAAGTCAGATGTAAGAAGAAAGAATTGGCAGGGAGTTGGATACCGATATCTGTTAATAGTCTAGGGAGTAAACAGTCACCAAAAAGGTATTTATTCTCTTCGCTATTTTCTAGAGGGAATGATTTGCTTCAACCCCACATACATAAACAGTTTCTGATGGATATGTATATTTTAAGACCACTTTCAATGAATTGACATTGAAAATTTTATTGATCACATTAAGTAATAATGTTATATGTGTTGCAATACCTCTAAGTATTTATAGTTTTTTTTTTCATCCACTGTCATGAACTCTTATAGAAGAAATCTTTTCTAGGTTTTCCTAGAAATATCTAGGAAACCTGAAATACAAAAATTGTTGGACAAGATTTTTAAATTAAGATACTGTAACTCAAGGGCTTATGAAAGTTTGTGGCAGAACTATGATCAGACTTTCTTTTTTTTCATTGCATATTAAAGGCAAGAATCAGGGGACTGGGAAGAGTACAGTGGGTAGAGTGCTTGCTTTGTTTGTGGTCAACCCGAGTTTGATCCCCAGAACCCCTTATAGACTTCTTGTCCTGCCTGGAGTAATACCTGAGCATGAAGCTTGTTGACCACTGGGTGTGGCCAAAAAGCCTAAATGATTTTTTTAAATGAATAAAGGTTGGTTTGGTGAATCTGATATAATGTTAGTTATACAGTAGGGACAATGCTTCCATGCAGAAATGAGACACACCATCCATACTTTCTAATATTAGATGTAAAACTAAACTTTTCTTTTGCTTTTTTGGGTCACACCTGGCAATGCACAGGGGCTACTCCTTGCTCTGTGCTCAGGAATTACTCCTGGCAGTGCTCGGGGGACCATATGGAATGCTGGGAATCGAACCCGGGTCAGCCGCATGCAAGGCAAACACCCTACCTGCTGTGCTATTGCTCCAGCCCCTGTAAAACTAAACTTTAAATGCTTTGCTGAATAAACTGTGGTATCATAAATACCAACATGGGCAAAAGAGATAGTATAGTAGGTAAGACGCTTGCCTTGAATGCAGTAGATCCAGGTTTGATCCCCAGCACTACACATGGTCCCCTGAGCACTAAGAATGATACCCAGATACCAAAAAAATGATAATAATAATAATAAAGGAATAAAGATAAAAAATAGAATTTTAAGAAAGAAAAAATGCCAATATGTTAGAAACCCATTTTCTAGTACCTTAATAAATATCGTTAAATAAATGTCATTGCCTTTCAGAAATGCTTTATTTAAACCAATTTCCTAGATGCTATAATATCATATTAAGCCAATGTATATATAGAATTAGGTAATAATTTCCATAGGAAAAGTCTGAGAGATTGTCATTTCATGTATGAATATCTACATATAAATTTCAAATATTTTTTTTAGGTAACATAAGTTCATAGTACTGTATGTGTTTTAGGCTTATGAATTCATGATTCTTCAAAGAACAAGTTACCATGCCACAGTCACCACAATCAGGACCATATCAATTGAACCCAATATCACTGTAATCCCCACCCCTTCATCCTCCTCTACTAACACAAGCTTGAAGATCTGCAGCCTTGGGTTTGATTCCATTGACCGTGTCTTTCCATGCTTTGCTACTCTCTATATTAATGTATTTTTGATGGTCAAGTGAGGAATAGAGTGAAAGACTCATTAGGAGAGCAGAGTCAGAGCTAAGTCAAAGCATAGAACTTAGAGTCCTTACTCTGAAAGGCAAGATGGAAAGAGCATGATTTCTAGCCAGTACCCTAGGCTCTCATTAGCCTCATTAACTTAACAAAAGCTCAATAGGCTCTCATTAGGAAAGATGCAGGGCCAATATTTCCTATTTCATTATTTTACAGAGGGTCATATCTCAACACCATGCAAGGTTGTAGAGAATATTGACTTTTCAATCATGCACGCAAAACTCCTTCATCACTGTATTAGCTTAAAGATATTAAATAGTTGTTTAATTTTTGAGCCTCTGTGCCAGCATATCAGAAAAACATATAACAACTAATTTAATGAACTAATGACTTCAAACTCTCCCTAGAATATTTTAAGTGTTTAAAAATGTTAGTCCCATTTCCTCTTTGTTGCTGCAGTCTTACGGATTTAAAAACATTCATTTATTATACCGTAAGAGTCTGAATCTACTTTGGTGACTTAACTATTCTAGGCTGATCTTTATTAGTCTGGGCTTGAGTTCTCTCACTAATGAAAACAAATTGTTGTGGTGAACAGAACAATCTATTTCAAAAATAAAGATGATAAAGAATTTCGTATGACCAGCATGCCCCAGAATTATTCCATAAATGTTGTTATACTGAGAAGTGAGCAGATTTTCCAGTGGGCTTTGACTGGAAGGTAATTAGTAAAATATTTGTGAGGAAAAGGGTTTCTGTATGCACATTTTTCTGAAAATGAAGTTAGTTTAGAGCAGTTAATTGATTCCACCTGAGAGAATCTTGGCTTCAAGTCTAGGGTTCTTTCCCTTTGAAATTGTAGCTGGTCTGTGAGAAAGGGCTTTGTATACTATCTTATTCATATGATAAATTAAATTTAATTAACCCCAAATCTAAGAAGAAATTACTACCAAGTCAGAGGAGGTAAGAAAATCATTATCTCTTAAGAACTCAATAGGCCTCAGCCAATTATAAATCATTACTTTAAAATTCTTTGCCAATAACTTTAATTTCTGTAAGATTTTAACCATTTTAAAAGTGAAGGAATTATTTTAAAGGCATGAATTCATCCATGCAAGGTCACACAGTGGGTGGCAGAGTTAGCAGTGGAATCCAGGTTTCTGTTCTTTTGAGACCACGTTTCTATACACAGCATTATCAAAACGGGGCAAATTTTCTTACTCACTTTTAACTAAAAATAAGTGAATACTAGGTAGGAGATCACTGTTAACATTTGATTTAATTGTATTTTACTGATTGATCAATGAGACGTTTCTCTTCTTTGACATAGTATAAAACTCTTTTCCAGAAATGATATCAGATAAATTTCAGAGGTCATCTTACCTGGTTAAGAATCAGAAAATCAATGTATTGATAATTTAAAGAAAAGTTCAGTCACCAGAAATGAGCTTGGGTGAGAGTGTCTAGGGCACAAGCTTTAAAAAAGGAGTCCTGTCTCGAGGTCATTGAAATGTAGGGTTGACCTCATAAGAATAAATATCTTCCTAAATTATATGTTCTTGGGGTAGACTAGGGTTCTTGGTGGTGGAACATGTGCACTGGTGAAGGGATGGGTATTTGATCATTGTACGACTGAGACTTAATCCTGAAAGCTTTGTAACTGTTCTCACAGTGATTCAATAAAAAACGAAAAGAAAAGAAAAGAAAGAAAAGAAAAGGAAAGGAAAGAAAAGCAAAATTCATCTGCAAAAAAAAGACATGTAATTAAAATTATCAGCAGGAAAAAAATTCTGTGTTCTACATACCTTCATTTCATATTTTCTTTACATTATCAACAAAGAATTTATTTAGATTTTTTCAATACTTTATATATGTTGTTTTCCTCTATCACAGCCTTGAACACTCCACGAATAATCCTTTCCTCTTTTTTATTGCTAGACCCTGCAGTGTTTGTACTCCCATTTTTGATTATTTGAATCTGTTTTTTGTATACTGGGGTATGCTGGGGTACTTGGTTATAAAAAAAAAAAAATTCTGTTTTCTTCATTGTGAGAAGTCCCATGAGTCCCTTTAAGTCTTTTGAGCAGACTTCACATGCAGCATAGAAAAGATACATATATATATATATACATATATATATATAGTAATTATGTTGAGAAAACAATGAAAATATCACTCAAAGACTACATGAGTGCAGGTTGGAACCTTGGAACAGGCTTGGTGCAGGAAGTTCCCAATGGTAATTAGGCCTGAGGAATGACTGGGGGGTCAAGAACCAAAACTATGATATCACAATGGACACATGGCAATATGGAAAAAGAGACCTAAAATCAAAGAGAGGAGGTAGTTAACTGGGGGCCTGAAGGACATTTCAGGGAGTGTCTGATGGATTGCTTGAATCTCCCATGTTACACAGATTGTCTAGGATTACAGCTGAGATAAAGGGCCAACAAATGGCATTGGAACAGCAGAAGTCTGGTTTAGTATTACCTACAGAAGACATTGATGGTATCCAATATTAAAAGTCTGAAAAAAACACAGATAAAATATAGATAGATTTTAATGTTAATTTAAAATTGATAATGAACAATGTTTAATAAAATATGTTCCAGATCTTTTAGGAGGAAAACTCAAAACAAAAAATTTAGAAATTTCAAATATAAACAGGCATCTATATTTTTATTTGCCAAATCTGCTAGTAAATTATTTCAATAAGTTGAACTTTACCCTGTCTATACTAATTTAGGGCTGAATATTCCATTTTAAGTCTCATAGAGGGAAGTAATCTTAACTGTAGTTTCTTTCTCTGCAAAACAGATATGCCTCAAATGGATATGTCTCAAAATCACAATATGCCTCAAATTGTTGCAGAAAATATGCAAGGTAATGCATGAAATGCTGAACACTGGGCTTGGAATATAGTAGCTGTTCAATAAACTTCAAACACTATTAATATAAATGTTTCCTGAAGACAAAGATGGGTAATTGTGAATATCTCAGTGATCCTGGTGAAGCAACACACAATAAACAATAAGCTTAATATTTCATGACTATTTTCTATCTAAAGCTCAGGTTCCATTCCACTCTATGGGAAACCATCAGAACAATGCAGTATATCTAGAGGCCCTTTGATAATTATGTAGAAAGGCAGGTTTTTTGTTTTGTTTTTTTGTTTGTCTAAGGTGAAGTTATAAGGCCTTTCAAATGGCATTTGTGCTTTTGACAAATGGGAGTTGACAACCTTGGATATGTTGACAACTACAAAATAGCATCAATAGGCAGGCTCCAAAAAAGAAGAAAACCGCTCTTGTGTGTTGCTATTTGTATTGGGCCAATTAAAACAACAACAACGGCAATAACAGGAAAACTCTATATCTGACAATTAAGAGCATGAAGGTCTGATTTCAGTAATTTTTTGTCCTTTCTAAGTAGATTATTTTCTGAAGTTTTTGTTTTGTTTTTGTTTCATTTTTCTTTGCCCACTGCAAGGAATTGTACCAGGAAAAAAATCTCTAGAAAGCACAATTCAGCAGATTTTGAGGGAAACACATTTTCTCTCACTTACAAAAAACTAATCTGTTGTAAAGTTATTGAAATTTCCAATGTGACCGTAAATATGCATTCTTGTAGACTATAGGCATGTTTTTCTGAAGTTTTATTGAAAAATGAAAGTCTCATATAAAATGTATTTCAGATCATTTAACTTTTCTATCTTCTTTTATGATCCAATGAATTTTATTCATTTTGGAAACTATGCTAAACCTAAGTACTTTAAGATTAAGATTAAATTGAGAAGCATATGAATTAGGGTTAATTAAAAAATCCAATATATTTTTGCTTATGCAGCTATTTATTGTAACATCAAAGAAATGATAAAATTTAGAACTAGAGTGTGAATAAACCAACTGAATTTCTTATTATTTTAATATCCACAAATCAAACTTAATTCTATTGCTATAAATTAAGATTATTCAAAGTGACAAAGGTCTCTAGTGATCTTTTTCTAAAGATACTATATTGGGTGCCTGTAAATACATTTCTTTAGCTTTATCACATGTTAAATCAAAGAGAAAAAAAATCAAACTGATTTTTAAACAATTTGACCTCTCAGTGTATGTGTTGCAAGCTATGATGCCCAAAAGTAGAGAGTATGGGGATTATCTGCCATGGAGGCAGAGGGAGGGTGGGAAAGGGGTGGTATACCCAGGATATTGGTGGTTGGGAATGTGCACTGGTGGAGGGATGGGTGTTTTATCATTGTGTGATTGTAACCCAAACATGAAAGCTTGTAACTATCTCATGGTGATTCAATAAAATTAAATAAATAAGTAACTAGATAAATACAAACAACTCTAATATAAATAACTTCAATTACCATTGGTTGGGTTAGCTAAAAACTTGAAATACAAAGGGGAATATATCTTAAACAGGTTACAAACGATTTAATGAATGAGTATTTTTTAATCACTAATCCAGAGACAGGTGCTGATTCATAGGAATGGAAAAGATAAAAGTTGTTAATTTGATAACTTGAGTTTTAGTAAATTTCTACAACTAGGCTGGTAGTAGCCAAAAGAAAAATAAAGTTATTTAATTTGTCAGAGTCATGTAATCTGAATTAACATTTGTGTGTGTATGTATAAAAGTCCCTTCAGTACTAAAACCTAACTCTTCTATTTGTCTCCACTAGATAACAAAATCACAATCGAATAATTTCTCATAACCTGTGCCATTGTTCCTCATGCCTTGGAAGTATGGGGCCAGTCTAGAGAAACCACAGACTAGTTGGAAATATAACCCCTGGCAAAGGATGAAGAAAGAATAAGTTGATAGGATGAGAGGTTAGGATGATGCTTTTTAATAACTAAAATTGATAAAATAACATTTTAATAAAGAATTAATACCTGCACTCTGATAGTCACATTTGAAATGAAGAGAAGCAAACCATGTTGAGAAAACTGAAGATTGCAGACAAAGATTTCTTGATAAGAAATAGAGGGTGCATAGTCAACAACTTTTACATAATTTTTGAACTGTTTTTTGCTTCCCTCTGGTAACTATTAATGTAATATTACAGCCTAAAGGTTCATTTTTGTTTTACTTACTTTGTTTTTTATTTATATCATTTCCATGATTTATTCTATTAATCAGTATAATCTCTTGATACATTCTTTGTTGCAAATAGCAGGACTATATTCTTTTAAACAGCTGAGTAATGTTCTATTATGTATATATGCCATATTTTCTTTATCTTATTAATTTATCACTGTCACTGTCACCTCATTGTTCATCGATTTGCTTGACTGGGCACCAGTAACGTCTCCATTGTGAGACTTGTTACTGTTTTTGTCCATGGATAGCTTGCTAGGTTCCGCCGTGCGGGTGGAATACTTTCAATAACTTGCCAGTCTCTCTGAGAGGGAAAGAGGAATCATACCTGGGTCGGTTGCATGCAAGGCAAACTCCCTACCCATTTATGCTATCACTACAGCTTTTAAATTTATATTTTTTAAAAATTGCCTTTCTTGTTTGTGTTTGGTTTGGGCCAGACATGGCAGTTCTCAGGGCTTACCCCGGATTCTGAGCTTAGGGCTTACTCCTGATAGGGTTCAAGGCAGTGTATGTGATACAAGGAATTGAATTGAGGTTGAACTCCTGCTTTACAGGAGGAAGTAAACTCCCTTCCTGAGGCCTCCTTTAAACTTTCAGTGGATAACTTCAGGTTTTGTAAACTGAATAAGAGTTATTGTGGGGATTTACTGATAATAAATCCTAGTGAGTTAATTTGGGAGGGCTGGAGCAAGAGCACAGCAGTTGGGAGTTTGCCTTTCATGCGGCCGACCCGTGTTCGATTCCTCCGTCCCTCTCGGAGAGCCCGGCAAGCTACTGAGAGTATGAAGCCCGCACGGCAGAGCCTGGCAAACTACCCGTGCATATTGGATATGCCAAAAACAGTAACAATAAGTCTCTCAATGAGAGACATTACTGGTTCCCGCTCGAACAAATCGATGAGCAATGAGGTGACAGTGAGTTAATTTGGGATATGGATTTTATTCTTGATGATTTTGAATAATCATATAGTTAAGTATCAGTAAATAATGGAATAAGTGAGATAGATAGGAGAGTAAATTCTTTGTATTTCAGTATGACATACACAAAAAAACAATATGCACAATGGAAACCTTAGCTATCATTTGAAATAATACCACCAGAAGCTAATATTTTCCACAGAATATTAGAAGAGGGAAAAAACAGGTCTATGACTACAGCTAACTAATAGCTGAGAGCAGTAGCTCCCTTCAGAAGAATATTATAAGCGGATGAGCAGATATATTTATATTGAATATTAAATTATAAATATTCAAAATTGGTAACTTATAAAAAAAGACTAACATAAGTTACCATTTTAAAATTATTTTCTACAATTTGCTATATCTCTGTTCTTGGGGTTATTTGCAAATATTGTGTTAATGTAGTAGAAAAACTACAATGTTGTGTTGCTCTGCAATGCTTTCCAACTCTGCATTCAGAGGTATGTTGGTGCCTTACATTATAAAAGGAAAATCAAAACTGTTAAAAATCCAGGCATCTCACACTTAGGATCTAGTTGTTAATTTTTTACAAGCACACAGCAGATTAAACAGAAACTTCCATATTCCAAACCTAAACACTGAAATAAAGATGTGGCTCATTTAATTTTGCTACATTCTAAGAAATCACTACTTAACTTAGTAGCTTTTAGCAATAGCTATTATGTTGTTATTATAACTCACAATTCCAGAAAGACATACCAAGTTATTTTGGTTCAGAATTTACATCATATGCTACTTGGACCTTAACAGAAATGCACATCTTTTTCTCTTTAACATAGTCTTTTTTTTTCAGATAGACATGGAGAGAGTATCATGATAAATGAAATGAGTCAGAAAGAAAGGGACAGACAGAGAAGAACTGCATTCATTTGTAGAGTATATAATACCATAACATGAGACTGACACCCAAGGACAGTAGACACAGGGCCAGGAAGATTGCTCCATAGTTGGAAACCTGCCTCATGAGTGGAGGGAGAAGGCAGCTGGAATGGAGAAGATATCACTAATAAAATAATGGAAGAATCTGTTGGGATGGGAGATGTGTGCTGAAAGTAGATGAAGGTTCAAAGTGATGGTCTCTCACACCGTTGGCCCAGATGAGATCCGGAGCAGCCGCACACAACATGGCCCCTCTGCTCCTTAAAGACTATGATCCAGGAGGTCTACTAACCCATTTTGGCACCTAGAGACTTACAGAAATGCATCTAGACTGTAAACTGAGCTAAAACAACAGAAATCCAAGACCATGTGGCCGCAAGAGCTCATATAATCTTTATTCTCAGCAATGGAAAACAAACTATAAAATGATGCCTTTTCAGCAGGTTTGACTATTCGGGGAAAATTCCAAATAATATTAGTCAGTTCTCTGTTGAAATATTGAATGTATCCAAAGTATAGAGAGAATAAAATGAAGATCATTGGCCACTCAGGTGCGGGGTGGGGGGGTGGGAGGAGGCTATATTGGGGTTCTTGGTGGGGGAATAGGTGCACTGGTGAAGGGATAGGGGTTTGATCATTATATGACTGAGACTTAAACCTTAAAGCTTTGTAACTTTTGCCACTGTGATTCAATAAAAAAAAAAGTGATGGTCTCTTGATATCTGTGTTGCAAACCATAATGCCCCAAAGTAGAGAGAGAGTATGGGGGACATTTTCTGCCAGGGAGGCTGGGAGAAGGTGAGAAAGGGAGGTATACTGGAGACATTGGTGGTAGAAAATGTGCACTGGTGGAGGAATGGGTGTTTGAACATTGTATGATTGTAACTCAAACATGAAAGCTTGTAACTATCTCATGGTGATTCCATAAAATATAATTTAAAAGGAAACAGTCTTTTTTTTCATGTGCTCCTTTTAAATGAACTCTTTAAGCTTCTTCACAAAAGGGTGGTCTCATAGAAGATATGTTTCCTACAGAGGGTCCCAGACAGTAAAGGCAAAATGTCTTAGGGAAGAAGGTGTTACATTGCTTTGTATTTCCTTTTCTCGAAAAAGTTCAGAGACTCTCACATTCTATTGTCTACAAACTAATAATAAACCTTTCCAAAAATAAAAAAGAAAAAGTTAATTTTAATTCTCAACAAAGGAGTGGCAAAGATTAAACTTTTATGGAAAGGAAACTATTTTTAAGCCAATTTTAAAAACTTCAAACTGCCAAAGCCCCGTCTGTAAGACGGAGAGGAACAATTATACAGAGCTGACACTGTGCTAGACATTCTGGAGCATCCTTGAGAACCACCCTGAGACAAATGATATATGAATTAGAATGTAATTTTCAAATCAGAGCTAAAGGATTTTAAATTTAGATAATATATGAAGTATGAAAATCCAGCCATGGATGATGATTAACATAAGTATTGCCTGTATTTTTGTAACTTAAAGGAACTTTCCATGTCTGTGACCATGAACTTACTAACACCTCTGTCTTGAATGTTTTTCCTGATTCAGTTTCTTATTTGAGATTTTATTTATTCTCTTTTGGGGCATGACACTGGTTTGTATTCTTTTACCTTTTACTTTTATTGTTCTCTTTGTATATGATGGTATATGATGGTATATGTTCTTTTTGTATTCTTTGTTCACTCTTTCTTGAATTATAACTTTTATTTTTCTGTAGATTGAACAGAATGTGGTCAATTTCACTGTGGAACTGTCCACCAAGAGACTCCTATGTCCAACCTATTGATTCAGCCTTCTGGAACTGTGAGTTACCATGGATAGTCTTGGTTGACATGATGAACTCAGACAATCTTTCACTCTGTTCGTTCCATTCTAGAACACAGGTCCTGATATGGGGTTCTTCAGGCAATCTTCTCTGTTCTGTCTTTGCATGAAAATCACCGACAATGATCTTGTAGAAGTGTGGTCTTCTTTACGGAACTTCTCCAGCTCCATATAGAAGTTCTCAATTTCTTCTTCATTATAGTTGGATGTTGGTGCGTAGACAACAAAGATAGAAACTGCCCTCAGTGAGCCACATCTATTCAAACGTAATCATCAGATTCCGGTTATTAGGCATTAGAAAAAAATCAATGCTCATGACCCAGCTCTTGTTGACAAGAACACTGACATCACCGACCCCTCTATTGCCGAATGTTCTCAGGAATAGTTCTCCAATTTCAAAAATAGTATGATGTGATCAATGCCTTCTTGTCTTGGTCAGACCAATGATGTTGTACCTGATCTTCTGCACTTGCACTATCTGTTCCTTGATGGTTGCTTCTGATGCCAACATATGTGTTTTGAAATTACAGATAGTCATTTTAGTCCTTCTTTGTTTTGGTAGCCTAGTTCAGCCCTGTGATTTTATCAGCTTCTCCTTTCTCATCCTTCTTAATGCTCCTGTACTGGGGCTCTTTCCGGGTCAGGGAAATGAGGCCCATTGTTGTTACTATTTTGGGCATATTGAATAAACCATGGGTAGCTTGCCAGGCTCTGTCGTGCAGGCTGGGTACTCTCGGTAGCTTGCTGGGCTCTCCAAGAGGGATGTAGGCTTTTACGGCGGCCTCTAATAGCCCTTACAGGTGTACTCATGGTTCACACTATATTTGAACCCATCAAATATGGTGTGATAATTATGGAAAATGAGCTCTAGTTATTTTTTGAACTTCATCAACATTTGCTAAGCATTTAGTCAGTTGCAGATTTCTTCCTAAGTTCTTGAGATAGAATGATAAGATAGAAATAAACTTCTACTGGGTACTTAAAACCAAGTTAAAAACTAAAAGAGTCTGTAGACCTTGCCAATCAAATTTCTATATCTGTAGTCATGACAACTTTTCTTGGAAATTAAGAGGAAAGCTAAAGGTCAGATTCACACATTGTCAGAAATGTGTGAATGTTTGATTATATTTATTAAGTAAGTAATTAACTCCTACAAAATGTTATAAGCTATAATAAATAATTTAAAACCGTGGTCTTCAATCCTAGACATTAATTAGAAAAATTATGGGATATGCAAAGGATACATATTAAAAATTATTTTACTAGAGAGCTAATAAGTTGGAGCTGAAGCCATAGTACAATGGGTAGGGTACTTGCTCTGCACATGTGACTGCCCTGAACTTGATCTCTGACACCCCATATGATCCCCTGAGTCCTCCAGGAGTTATCTGAGTGCAAAACCAGGAATAAACCTTGAGCACAGCAGGTTTGGCCCAAAAAACAGAAAAAATTGAAACACTGGGTATGTTTCTTTAAATTTCCTGAATACTATCTCCTACGTCCTGTGATGAATTAATACAGAACTTAAGACTCAAAGCAGAATGCCTGGCATCAGGTCCAGGAGACAAGTACTTTCCAAAATGTCCCAAGTTTTTGTTTTCCATTGTACAACCAGTATGGCAAATTCCTGACCTAATCATCTTATCTTTTTCCCTTTATTTGCATGCTGTTCTGCCTGCCATATTATTGTTCCTGCTAAGGAGTTACTAAAATTCTGTTCAAGAATGTTTCAGGAGCTGCAAAGATAGATCATTGTGCAGGATGCTTGCCTTCTTCCTGGCTGACCTGGATCAGTTCCCAGCGCCACAAGTGGCCCCTGAGTTTTGCCAGATATGTCTCCCATCCCCTGAAAACTTTCATTATTATAGTAATAGAGAAGATATCCCCCCACCTTTGGGTTCTTTATAGGCAAGTTAATATCAAATTTAGCTAATCTGGTAGAGATTGGGAGATTCATATGGGGTGCTGGGGGTCCAACCTGGGTCTGCCCTGTGCAAACAAGTGCCTTACCCACTTATTATCACTCCAGCCCCTAACCCTCAAGAGCTTTGACTGGCCTCAGTTTGAAATAATTCCCATATCAAAGTGACAGTCTTAGAAGGCCTGTTTCAATAATCTTGGGGAAACAGATGCTATTTGAATGTTTGGGGGAGGCTTATGCCTTTAGTACTAATGTTCGAATTTAATTGGATAGCAAAGTAGTATGAAAAACTTTGGAAAAAACTTATGCCTGAATGCTATACCTCCACCCACACAAATTTGGTTTAGTTGCTTTAAAGTGTAACTTTGGCATAATGGTACTTGAAGCTTCCCCATTGTATAGTCAAACTTGATCTCACTGTCAGGTCAAATGCAACTGAACTATAAAGAAGTTCTTTTTTTATTGTTTTAATTTAGGGACCACACCAGATGTGCCTAAGGCTTATTCTGACTATGTTCCTGAGACCTTACTTGGTGTCTGAGATCAACCAACTGTGATCCACTTCCTGCAAAACAAGTGCCTTACCCACTGTCTTATTTCCACCTCCTAAGAAATTCGTAACTGACAACACACACCTAAATGCCTTCCAGAGAGAAGCAAGCACAACCTAAGATCGGGATTGCCATGAATTCTGGAAAGCTTGATCCTTTGCTACCCGAATGAGAATCACTTGGAACATGAGGCCAGTTTGCTTCTCTGACTCTTATTCAATGTAAGTAAATTTCAATGTGCTGATATGGAATGCATTTCTGTGTGCAACCAGCCAGTTTAAAAAGTTTGACAACTGTTTATAGTAACACTGAATTAGTGAAGACAACCTGCATGCTAAATTCAATCAAAGGAATTGCCAATTTGCAACCTTTCTCTTAGAAAAGAATCTTTTCTGGTATTTTTTTTCTCAGAAGCTTCCTCTAACATATTTCCCCTGCAAAAAATGACAGTGCTGTTTCCAGCTACTTAGACACATCTGGTGGAACTCCCCCACTGTATTTATAGTTCTATATAGAATGCAAATATAAAATTGCTTAGCTATCCAACAGAAATCCCACCTTTAGATTATCACATCGAGGAATGAATGCTATTTCACTCATGCAGTATACAAAACCAAAAACCAAATTTTATAATACGTTCGGAGTCTCAATGAGATAATTAGAAATTTCTTCACTTCCCAGTGAGCAGGATGAGTAGAGGATTACTTCTCTCAGTAGATTACACATTAGAGAGAAAAATGTCAAACAGCCAAGTAAAATAGGATGCTAAGTCTTCCCACACAAGCAACTGCTAGTACTAATGAGCTAGCTTTCCTGTCACATTCACAAGTAGCAGGAGATGACCTAAGAATGAGTCTGATAAGATTTTTCTCTATTTGTGGAACTTATTTTACCTCTAAGTAGATAGTGAAAAAGTGGGTCAATTGGTACTTACCAAAGCTATTGTAGTTCAGCTGGAGAAAATTAACTGTATTCTGGAAATAATCTTCGGAAAGTAGTCCCATTTAATTTGCTTGAAAATGAAAAGACTGCTTAATGTGAAATAACTACATTTTTAACAGAAGACATCTATTTTTCTTTCTATACTCCACACTTCATTTTCATGTAATGAGACTCCAGCTTCTCATCATTGTCATTGACCTCTTGCTGCCTCCCTTATCTTATCCCACTGAGCATTCACATCTTGTATTTGGAGCCTTACATTTACATCACTTTCATGAATCAGGGACATAGTCCCCGGGGAGTAGCCAGTATACAGTTCTCTGCTTTCTGATGAATCATTGAAGGATATAGGACCTCTCAGGAGGGCTATGCCAGAGGAACAAGGAAGGGTGAAAGAATACATCTGAGCATACTTCAATAGGCTTTGATCAGTGGGAAGCAAAGTAGAACAATTATTGGGGCTGGAGCAATAGTACAGCGGGTAGGGTGTTTGCCTTGTACGCAGCCTACCCAGGTTCGATTCCCAGCATCCTACCTGGTCCATAGAGCACCACCAAAAGTGATTCCTAGAGTGCAGAGCCAGGAGTCAGTCCTGAGCATTGTTGAGTGTGACCCAAAAAGCCAAAAAAAATGGAACAATTATTCACAAATACTTTCTTCACTCTTCTCAATAGTTTTGAACTCTGTTACCTAAACCACACATTACAGTGAGGTATTTGATTGAGGCCACATCAAGTAATATGTACTACTTATATTGGCTTTTTGCTCAGAGATTACCATGGCAAAACTAGGGGACCATATGTAGTGCTTGAGATTGAATCTGGATCAGCCAGGAAGAGCTCTACCCACTGTAATATCTTGCTGGCCATTATGGTGAGTTTGTTATTTGTTTATTTTTATTCAATATCCAATGGTACAGGAACTAGAGTTCTTAGATTGATATCCAGCAGGTGCCAGTCCACAAAGAAGAACTGTCCAAATTGTGTATTGTTCTAGAAAAGCATGCTGATAAAAAAGTCTATGCATGTGTGGGAAAGGAGATCAAGACAAATATGTACTTTCTTTGTGATTTTACTCTAAAATAAAGGTTTTCTAATAAAAACAGAAATACATTTTTTTCCATAAAGTCTTTGAAATTCAGGTTATTTTTTACTCTTAAGATTTATGTCCAGTTGGAATAACCATGTTTCAAATGTTCCAAGTACCCACATTGACTACTACATACCAGGTGGGGCTGTAACCTAAGAATAATTTTCTAATGTAGTTAATGTAACTCAAGGAATAGTATGAATCAAAACCAATGTTCTTCAACTTTAGATGGCCTTGGAATAACTAGCAAACAGTGTTAAAACTCAAATCACTGGATCCCATAGTCAGAACAGCTGATACAATACGTTGACTGTAGTTCCCCAAATTTCCATTTAGGACAAGTTCTCATGTGATGTTAGTAGCTAGCCTAGAGATCACTCTTGGAGAAACACTGGTGAAGCTTTAGGAAATCCATTTTGCATTGTTTCAGTGGTAAAGAAGACAGCAATTTATCCATATGACATTTATTTTCTTCATTGGAATCATGATCAGGTCAGCTACAGGAAAAGCAGACAAGTTGGGTTGAAGTTTTTAATTCTAAGTCTCAGTGAGATAGCACACAAAACTAATGATTTTAGTTTGTTAATCACTTCTAAGTGAGATGTAGATATACAAATCTTACGCCTATAAGTGAGGGATATTAGTTAATATAATGTGTATCATAATAAGAAGTAAGTTTTGCTTACATTTCCATTCACTAAAAGAGACATCTAGAGTATTTGGAATAGTAATTTTGTGACTAGGAAATTAGAGAAAGAAAATAATTAACTTTACTCAGGGAATGACATGGGATGCCGGGGATCGAACCTGGGTTGGCTGCTTAGAAGATCAGCACCCTCCCTGCTGTACTAAATACTCTCTTTAGCCTCCCTATGTCTTCTTTGAGGAAGTTTCTGTTGGTCTCCTGCTTTGTTTCTCCTTTTTTAAGCAACTCCTGTCTTTGAATCTATAGAAATATTTCTTTTTAATTTTTATAAAATTTTAAATTTTATTTTAATAAATATATACATATCTCTCAGAGAGCCCGGCAGGCTACGAAAGTATCCCGCCTTCATGGGCAGAGCCTGGCAAGCTATCCGTGGCGTATTTGATATGACAAAAACAGTAATGATAAGTCTCATTCCCCTGACCGTGAAAGAGCCTCCAATTGTTACTCCAATGTTGTTGCTCCAACGAGTAAGGAGTGGCTGCTAAAATCTCAGGGCTGGGAGGAAAAGAGACACAACTGGTGCCAACTCGAGTAAATAGATGAACAATGGGATGACAGTTACAATGACAGTGATAGTGACAGTGAGGAAGGAGAAGGGTGGATCCATGCCTAGTGATGCTCAGGGGCTATTCCTTGCACTTATCTCAGGAGTGACCCTTGGTACTAATCCTCCTGTACTATCACTCTGGCCCTTAGTTCTTAAATTGACTGTGGTTCTCATTAGTTTTAAACCCCTAGTAAGATGAACTGTTTCTCATATTTACTATTGTATTTCTACTTTTAACACCAATGTATAGAATAGGTATGAATTCAAATAAATAAATGAAAACTCTTGCATTTTTTTGACAGTTTTGTAAATTTGGTCTTAAGTTGGGGCCAGAGGCCATACAGTGGCTAGGACACTTGAATTGCTGGTAGACAAGATAAGTTTACTCCCTGATACCTCATAAGCACCTGAGCACCTCCAGGAGTGATCACTAAGCAGAGTCAGGAGCACTGTCAATTGTAGACCTCCAAAAATATATATGTATATATAAATATATATAATTGGCATTTGTTTATTATTAATGTTTAAATATAATACCAATGTGATATTATTATTTTTATTTTTTTTCAATTTTAATGAATCACCATGACATAGTTACAAGCTTTGAAGTTTGGGTTACAACCTCAAAATGATCAAACACCCATCCCTCCACCAGTGCACATTCCCCACCACCAATATCCCAGGTATACCGCCCTTTCCCATCCTCCCCCTGCCTCTAAAGTAGACAATATTCCCATACTCTCTCTCTCTGCTTTTGGGCATTGTAGCTTGACTGAGAGGTCATCATGTTTGGTCCATTATCTACTTTTGGCACGCATCTCACATCCCAACTGGTTCCTCCAGCCATCATTTTCTTAGTGATCCCTTCTCTATTCCATCTGCCTTCTCCCCTCTGCTCATGAAGTACTCTTCCAGCTATGGGGCAATCCCCCTGGCCATTGAACCTACCATCTTTGGGTGTCAGCCTCATGTGATGCTACCCTACACTCCATAAATAAGCGCAGTCTCTCTATGTCTGTTGCTCTCGTTCTGACTCATTTCACATAGCATGATACTCTCCATGTTTATCCATTTATAAGCAAATTTCATGATTCACCTCTCCTAACAGCTGCGTAGTATTCCATTGTGTAGATGTACCAAAGTTTCTTTAACCAGTCATCTGTGCATTCCTCGGGACACTCGGGTTGTTTCCAGATTTTGGCTATTGTGAACAGTGCTGCAATGAATAATAGGTACAGATGTCATTTCTAATGTGCTATTTTGAATCCTTGGGATATATTTCCAGAAGTGGTATTTTGGGGTCATATGGAAGCTCAATTTCTAGTTTTTGAAGGACTGTCCATATTGTTTTCCAGAAAGGCTGAACCAGTCGGCATTCCCACCAACAGTGAAGGAGTGTCCCTTTTTCCCCACATCCACTCCAGCACTGGTTGCTTTTGTTCTTTTGAATGTGTGCCAGTCTCTGTGGAATGAGATGATATCTCATTGTTGTTTTGATTTGCTAGTCATCTCCCTGATGACTAGTGATGTGGAGCATTTTTTCATGTGCCTTTTGGCCATTTGTATTTCTTTTTTTGAGGAAACTTCTGTTCATTTCATCTACTTATATTTTGATGGGATTGGAGGTTTTTTTCTTATACAGTTCTACAAGTATCTTGTATATCCTGGATATTAATCCCTTATCAGATGGGTATTGGATAAATATTCTTTACCATTCTGTGGGCTCTTTCTGTATCTTGGTCACTGTTTCTCTTGAAGTGCAGAACCTTCTTAGTTTGATGTAGTCCCATTTGTTTATGTTTGCTTCCACTTGCATGGTCAGTGCTGTTTCATCCTTAAAAATGCTTTTAGGTTCAATGTCATGGAGAGTTATGCCTACATTTTCTTCTATGTACCTTATAGATTCATGCCTGATATTGAGGTCTTTAATCCACTTTGATCTAACTTTTGTGCCTGGCACTAGACAGAGGTCAGAGTTCATTTTTTTGCAGTAGCTATCTAGTTTTCCCATCACCACTTGTTGAAGAGGCTTTCCTTATTCTACTTTGCATTTCTTGCTCCTTTGTCAAAGATTAAGTGGTCATATATTTGGGGGTCTGTGACAGGATATTCAACTCTGTTCCATTGGTCTGCAGATCTGTTTTTAGCTCAATACCATGCTGTTTTAATTACTACTGCTTTGTAGTAGAGTTTGAAGTTGGGGAAGGTGACGCCACCCATCTTCTTTTTTTCAAGGATTGCTTTGTACTTATATATGATTATATATAATATATATATAATATATAATACATATAATTATTTATTTGTATATAATATATAATATATAATCATTTTAATCTATATAATTGGTCTTTATTTATTATTAATGTTTAAGTATAATACCAATGTGATATTATTAAGGGTCAACATGTCATGTACATATGCAAAAATGATGTCTCACTTAATACTACATTCACTTTTATAAGTATACAAAGGATATAACAGAGGATATAAGGATATATAAGGATATAACAGAGTTCAGTGCAAATCATCCAAACTACAAAAAGTCACTTTTTTAAACGTATTATTCTACATAGCCTGATTATAGAAAGTAATTAGTAATTTCCAAGCTTCTTCTCATGCTATAGGATCCTTGAGTTGAATTAAAAATTACCTGATGTTTTAGAATTACATTTTACAGTGTGATTATAATCTAGTATAATAAGAAATGTTAAATGATTAAATACATCTCTCTAATAATGCAGAAAAGAAATTTTATGAATGTAGCATTTCATCAATATTGGGTTCACAAATAGAGATAAAAATGTAGTCAAGTGGAAAATAATTTAGAATTGTTACTGTTGAGCATCTACGCTCCTCCACTCCACCCCGGATAATCTAGTGTTATACTCTCGGTAGGCACTGGAAGTCTTTACTCTTCCTTTCTTTCTTTATTTTGGGTCTTCCAAGCACTACTCAGGAATCCACAGGGTCATGTCAAATGACACCGTGTTCTACCTTCCAAGCCCTGAAATTATATTTTAAAACTTTATAGTCATTAAGTTCTCAATTGGTTTGGAATATCTTGATCAGGGGTTCAACTTGATACGTCATTGGTGTGTAATTAACATTCTCTTTATAGCTAATCTTTCAGTGTCATCCCATTACCCAGAGACTTTCTACTCATTTCTCCCACCCCCACTCCCTTTTACTTAATTTTTGCTGATTAATAATTAGTATTAATTAGTATTGTTGTACCTAGCCAGATAACTTGCTTTAATTATTTGTATTTCACATATGATTAAAACCATCTAATAATGGTTTTAATTTTATTTCACTTAGCAAAGTCACCAAGAGTTCCATTCATTTTATCCTGAAAGGCAAAGCTTTACTTTTATTTATTTTTTATTTTTTGCAAGCAAGAATTTGTTTATAGACCTTGTTGCATTTTAGTTTGGCTGAGATTAGGAAGACAGAATTTTCCTAAAATTGTCTACACTCTTCATTTAGCTTGAGACTAGTTTACATTTCAATAGCAGCCTTTTAAAAGCAGTTGATCAGTCTACCAATAAGAATATCATTTCCAACACTGAATGAATTACATTTAATAATTTTTAAAATGACACTATACTATCTTCAAATAACTTACAGTCTAATGCTAAAGAAATATGTTTTACATAAAGTTGAGTAGACAATTGCACGTTCTCCCGGAGATCTCTCCGGCCTGCGGAGAGACAACAGTGGAAAGCGCTCCTACTTGGGTGGATTCTATGAGCAGTCCCGATCTGAAATAAAACTAGTGAGGTTAGTAAACAGGGGCTCAAGACGAAACGTGCCGATCAAGAGCATCTTTATTAACAGCCATGCTGGTTTTATACATTTCTTAGCAGGGGGGTGGCACATGAGTTGTCAATCATCAGGGAAGTGTCTTTTCAGACCAAATAAGGAAAAGTTGGGGTGTTATTTGGTGGGCTTACAACATTCTCCAAGAGTAGGTTGAGAAATAGTGGGGAGAGGAAGACAAGGGTTTTTCTGGCAGGAGCCTCTGTCAGGAGGAATGCACAAGGCTTTTAGTGTAGAGGAAGGCACTCTACTTTACTGGTTTTTATGGGTCTCATGGTTAACTGCCCTGGGCTACTTTTACTTCTTGAGTTTAGCTATTTCCTTTGTCATAAGGGCACCTGTGCCTCAGGTTATGCAAAGCTGGTAAAGGTTTCGGGGTCCTCTTTTGTTCAGGGTCCTGAACAGTCCCCAACAGACAATGACTTATTTAACTCTATTTTCCTTAATATAAATGTAAAGATACCGGAAAAAAATGAAGGGGAGAGTTATTAGCTGAAGGTTATAAGATAAAACAGATTGAGACTTTTGGAAATGGTATATATTTAAGTGGTAGAGTTGCTTTCTTCAGGATTTTCCACAGCACTATTAAAAGTCTATTTTATTGTACCTTAATATATTTTAAAACAGTTCAATGTCTTCTTAGAAAGTTCAAGATCTGACAAAGCCATTTCATTAGCATGAAACTGAATATGGTTTCCAAACTGCTTTTTTTTAATTTTATTTTTTTATTGAATTACCATGTGGAAATTTACAAAGCTTTCAGGCTTAAGTCTCAGTTATACAATGCTCGAACACACATCCCTTCACCAGTGCACAAATTCCACCACCAAGAGTCACAGTATACTTTCCCAACCCCTACTCCCATAGCCCCCCACCCCGCCTGTGTAGCTGATAAATTTCACTTTACTTTCTCTTTACTTTTATTACATTAAATATTTCAACAAAACTCACTATTACTTTTAAAATGGATAAAAATTATATATTATTTCATTGAATATATAAGCCTCTGCTTCTTTATCCAGTCATCTACCTATGGATATTTAGGTTGATTTCAAGTTTTTTCTATTATGAATAATGCTGCTATGATATAATAATGAGGCCCATTTTTGTTACTGTTACCATTCAAGACCCTGAACTAACGGTTTGAGGCTCTTCGTGTTCCTCGAGTGAGCAAACGCCATTGGGCTACACTAGCATGCAACAGGGACAAATGGAGACATTACTGGCACCCATCGAGCAAATTAATGAACAACAGGATGACAAGTGATACAAGTAATGATATAATAATGATCATATAATAATAAACATAGGGTTTAAATATCAGATTACTGTTTCTGTATCTTAGAATAAATTAGGCTCTTGACTATAAGCTTTGATTTTAGAATTCAATTGTGGCAAGCTACCTGTGGCATACTCGATATGCCAAAAATGGTAACAATGATGGTCCTCATTCCCCTGATCCTGAAAGAGCTCCCAATACGCCATTGGACTACACTAGCACGCAACAGGGACAAATAGAGATGTTACCAGCACCCGCACAAGCAAATTGATGAACAACAGGACGACAGTGATCCAGTAATACAGTGAATCTTGTACAGTGTTTAAATGTCACACATAGCTGAACATGGAAAAGAAATTAAAACTGAGATGTTCATGGCATGGAGTTTGAGTTCAGAGGATGTGGCATATTCAATGATAATATCTAAGTAACAATATTATAAAATTATACCATGTGTAGAGAGAAAGTATGGGGGAAATTATCTGCCATAGAGGCAGGGGGAGGGCTGTGGGGGTGGATACTGGGGACATTGTTGGTTGAAAATGTGCACTGATGGAGGGATAGATGTTCGATCATTGTATGAATGAAATTCAAACATGAATGCTTTGTAACTATCTTATGGTGATTCAATTAAAAAATAAAATAAATAAAATTATACCATGTGGATTAGCATCAGTGTGATACATTAATCCAGTCATGAGGTATTGAGTATGCCACAGGTAGCTTGCCAGGCTCTGCCGTGTGGGCGGAAAACTCTTGGTAGCTTGCCTGGCTCTCTAAGAGGAATGGAGGCTTTGGGGGCAGCCTCTAATCACCTTTACATGTGTTCCCAGTCTACCGGATGTATGCTTTTGGTCTACTGGATGTTGTAAGGATCTGCCAAAAATACACCTGCCTGCTTCTCTGGGCCGCACCTGGGACATATGCAGCCTCAGGTTGATCTCCATGAGGTTGATGGTGTGCCCCCGGAGGTTGTTGAGCAGCTGGCAGAGCAGGACCCTATCATGTTTGTGCCAGGCTGCTTTCCACACACTCCAGTCGAGCCTCATGTATGAGTGAACATATGTGCACAAGGTTAAAGTGTATAATATGTGCTTTGACTTGGTATATGTACATATTGCAAAATTATTACTAACACAGAATTTTCCAATACCTCTATTTCTGAATTACTATGTATTTAGTTGTGGTAAGATTTAGTTATATAAAAGTTATATAAAAATGTGTATTATGTAAGGTGTATATTATATGGTGTTGTTAGCAAAAATTGGCATTTTATTCCCCAAATTTTGCTTATCTTAGAACTAGAAGCTGTAGTAGTTTTTGAACACGTCCCCATTTTTTCCACTTCCTGTCTCACATGACTATTACCACTTTACTCCAGTGTTTAAAATTTTGTTTATTTATTTATTAAAATTTTATTGAATCACTGTAAGATAGTTATAAGCTTTCATGTTTGGGTTACAATAACACAATGGTCAAACACCCATCCCTCCACCAGTGCATATTTACCACCACCAATATCCCTGGTATACCCCCCCTTTCCCACCCTCCCTTAAACTTTTTTTTTAAATTGAATCACTGTGAGATACAGTTACAAAGTTGATCATGATTGGGTTTCAGCCATGCAGTATTCCAATACCAGTCCCTTTATCTGTATATATGTTCACCTACCAATGTCCCCAGTTCCCTCCCATCACCCCCAACCCCAGCCTGTCTCTATGGCAGGCACTTATTTTACCTTCCTCTCCTTCTCCCTCTCCCTCTCCTTCTCCCTCTTCCTCTCCCTCTCCCTCTCCTTCTCCCTCTCCCTCTCCTTCTCCCTCTTCCTCTCCCTCCCTTTCCCTCTCCCTCTTCCTCTCCCTCTCCCTACCCCCCTCCTTTTTTCTTTTGGGCACCAAAGTTTGCAATACATATACTGAAAGGTCATCATGCTTGTCTCTTTATCTACTTTGAGCACTCAGCTTTTGTTTAGAGTGATCATTTCCAACTATCATTGTCATAAAAGTCCCTTCTCTATCCTAACTGACCTCCCTTCCTACCAGTCATGGCAAGCTTCCAACCATGACTTCAATTCTCTTAAATTCCACATATATAATAATATATGGTATTTGTTTATTTATCTCTGATTTACTTCAGTGAACATAATGCCATCAAGTTTGATCCCAATTGTTGCAAAAGACAGTTTTTTTCACTATTATGTGTGAATAATAACTCATGTTGTGGGCATAGTTATATGTAGATAGGTATATAGATACATTTGTGTATATGTATACTTTATACTTATGTGTACTCAAACACATATACACATGTATATATACATACACACATATACACATGTATATATATCACATTCCATTATGTGTACATATGTATCATACCACATTTTATTTGAACATTCACCTATTGACATATTGTTATCATACCTTGGCTGCAGTAATTTAGTCCACAATGAACATAGGAGTTCATGTATCTGTTTGTGATCCTGTTTTCATTTAATGGTAATATATATCCGGAAATGGGATTGTAAATCATGTAGTATTTCTAATTTTTGAGTGACATTCATATTTTTTCTTAAGTAATTGTTGCAATTTATATTTCTAGTAATAGTACACAAAGGGTTCCTTTTATTCACATTGTCCAAAACATACTTTTTAATTTATTTATTTATTTATTTGCTTTTTTGGGTCACACCTGCTGATACACAAGGGTTACTCCTGCTTCTGAACTCAGGAATCACCCCTGGCAGTGCTCAGGGGACCATATGGGATACTGGGAATCAAACCCAGGTTGGCTTTGTGCAAGGCAAACACCCTGCCCGTTGTGCTGTTGCTCCAGCACCACCAAAACTTATTCTTATTTTTTTAATGATAGCTAGTCTAAAAGGCATGATACGCCATCTTATTTTAGTTTATATTTATGTTTACTTTATTACAAATTTTGAATATCTTTCATGAATTTGTTGGCCATTTACATGTCTTTGGAAAAACACTGATTCAATTTTTCTGTCAATTTTTTATCTTTGTTGTAGACACTTTAAAACTGTAAGATATTCATCACTTTTAGATATACAATTTTACAATATTTTATTCCTTTTATAGATTTTCTTAGATTTTTTTAAATCACATCCTTCTGTGCATATCGCTAGCTCCCAGGGAGTCTTGGAGTATCATGTTGCAACTCAGAATTCCCACTGAAGTCTGAGCCGTCTTGCTGACTCCTGCCTTTCATTTTGGGTTCTTTTATATATTTTTTGCTTTGAACAATATTTTTTATTTGATGTTTTATTTGATGTAATCCCACTTATTAATTTAATTTTTGTTTACTTGCCTATGCTTTTGTTATCATACAAAAAAGAAAATGATGCCAAGATAAATGTCCAAGGGTTTTGTTCCTATGTTTTTTAGGCTTCAGATTGTATGTTTAAGTTTTTAGTTGAATATTTTGAGTTGAATTTCGTAAGTAATATGAGATAATGATTCAATTTCAGCTTTCTGAATGACGTTATATTTTCCAAAAATGATTTATTGAGGATATTATTCTTTCCCCAAGAGGTATTTTTAACACCTCTGTCAAACATAAGTTGTACCCACTTAGTCACTCAAAAGTTGCCAACAACACCTTAGGATGTAAAACTATCATTTATTCTCCTTTCAGATGGAATACATTGAAGTGCTCTTAAGTGAATACAAGTAATTTGCCCAAACTAACACAGAAAGTAATTTCTCAAATTGGCATAGGGAAATTCCTTAGACATTACAACCTGAATCCTCACTACTGAAATGTTTTAATTAGGCAACAGAGAGGATGCCTTCTGTGAATGTATTTAATTGTGAAAAAGCTTTCTTGTGATAAAAACACATCTGAAATATCAGTATACAGCTAAATGTGGCATAGCATAAGGAAATCCTTACTGACAACTGTAACATCTCTCATGAAAATGTTTCATCTTGAAAAGAGATTTTTAAATACATGGTAACTGCTGGATCTGGATCTAGACTATTGAATACACTGACACAACAGTAATTTTTCTGATAAACTGGAGTACGGTGGCTCTATCATGGAGGTTCCCAAGTTGGTTATGCAAGTGTTTGCTTTAAAAAATTTCTACAAAGTGATTTCTTTTTCAATTTTTAATTTGTGTTTGCTTTTTTTCCAGCAACACCCAGCAGTGGTTAAGGTTTATTTCTGGCTCTGCCCTCAGGAATCACTCCTGGTGGTGCTCAGGGGACTGCAAGAGATGCCTGTGATGAAACCCAGATTGGTCGCATGTAAAGCAAACGTCTTACCCGCGTTGTACCCTACAGGGAAATTTTTATGTTACTTCTGTTATGATAGAGGGTAAGAAAGCATTCACTTGCTTTTGTGCTGCAGTTTTGGCAATCATAGCACAAATCTTATTTACATTGCATGAAGATTTCAAAAAGAGATTCATCCTGAGTGCTAATTAATTAAAAGTTAGGTTATTTTAGTTTAGATAAGGTAAAAGACAAAGAAGCAGTAATAAATGAATTAATCCACTGTTTTCTTCCATCCTTATGCTTTTGACATAAAGCCTACAGTGTGATCTTTGATCATGACTTATACTATCAGCATGTTTCTACAATGTTTTGGCCAGAGAGAATGAGTGGCTATTGTGCCCTGTGCCTGTCACCATAAAATTTCCTTCCCCAAACACAGCTGTTCTTGAAAGAATAAGATTTAACTGGGAATATTGGGATGGTAGCATTTAAAAAATATATTCGCCAAACTTTTCAGAGAAAATTGTGTATTATCTTTAGAAGTTAACCATTGGGATCATCTGTCACTGGACAGATGAATCTCTCATTATGACAATTTAAATATAGTCAGTCTTGATTACAGATCATAAACTGATAAAGACAACTGAAACTTGACTCAAACCTCGACCTTTATTTTCTCCGGGGAAAGGTGATGTGATGGTTAAGTTGAAAGTTTTAGTTCAATAAAAGCTCAAATCGAAATTAACCTCAGTAAAATGTCCTGTAACATTTCTACCTCATTGTTTAATCTAACTTCTTTGTAATGCAGGGGTTAACATCATATTTCCTAGATAGAATCTAGCAAAGCTCATCTTAGGATGATTCCCAAGATCATGATAGAATGAGATCAAAAGCAAAACTATTTTAGATTTGGGTAATCTATGTCTTTTAGTATTATGAAAATTAAAGAAAAGTACTTTCTTTACTCTAGGGTCCCAGAAAAGGCATTAATTAAATCCAAAAGCATAACATGACTACAACAATCTAATTTAAGATTGATATGGATGGCCAATAAAACCTTAGTATCAAATTGACTTAAATAATTTAACCATAATGACTATACTGCATTTTTATGTTTATTACACAAACACCAAAACTAATGGCAAATGAACAGACAGATGTAAAAAAAAAATGGTTGTAGCATTCAATTCAATACAATTTTAGTAATTGATAATGTAAGTCAGTTGTGATAAACTCTATTAATTAATTTATCATCTGTTTATTTTGTATAGACACTGTATTAGGTCTTGGGGATTTTCATTTATGCAGCACATAATTACTTAGGATTTTCTGTATTGGAAATTATTTTAAAGTTGGAGAGGCAGCAATAAAAGTTATGCAAAAATCCCACCGCTTTCATCATGAAATTAATGTTCTAATAAATTAGAGACAAAATATGTAGGATAAATAAATTAAGTATATAATATGCTTGAAATTGCTAAGTACTAAAGATAATAACAAAAATTATAATAAGATAAAGAATATTTTATTCAAATAAAGAGTATTATGTTTCAAACTCACTACCAGGGAAGTAAAAGAAAGAGAATATTTAGAATGAAAACCAAGAATAAAACCAGGAAATTAACCATAAGGCTACCTAGGAGAACAGCCCTCAAGGAAAAGTAAATAGAGAGAAATATTGTAGTATTTTGTAAAATAAGTAAGGAACTAGGGTCGTAGAGACAGCATAGACAGTATAACACGCACCGTTTGGCACTGACTGTGATTTGAGTCTCTGGTACCACATCCCCCAAACGTTACTAGGGGTTGCTCTCAAGGTAAGGGGAGGAAAAGCTCTGACACACTACTGTGGTCAAATAAAAACAAAAACAAGTTAACACATACACACAACAATGGCAGCAACAAAAAACTTTATTAAGGGGCCAAACAGATAGTACACTGGTTAAGGCACTTGCCTTGTGTTTAGCTCACAATTCAATTCCTGGCATTGGCTATGGTCCCAAAAAGCTCTGCCATGACTGAGCACTGGGTACAGAGGCAGGAGTAAGATCTGAGCCTGCAATGTGAGCTTTCAGTATCTCAAAATAAAGGAAGTGATTGCTACTTACTGAATGGTGTGAGTAGGGTATATAGTAGAAAATAAAGTCAGAGACGTAAGAGAATAACTGATGGAGAGAATAATTGATGGGGGTCTTAAAGGTTGTATGAAGGATTCTGCCATTAATTCTAAGTAGACGGGGCATGGGAGAGTTTTAGACTGAGTGTAAATATAATCATAGTTATGAAAAATGAGGACCAACTGATATTCTACAATGAGATTTGAATGCAAAGTTGAATTGCAAATGGCCCTAATATCAGTGAACTCACACTTAGTTCAAAGGGTTGAGAGATGCAAGTTTGCTGTAAAAATTTTACTAGTACGATTTGAAAGCCATAAAAGTTGAAACCAACAGCTCAGACACTGCTCATTCCTCAGACTAATTTAACTTCCACCTCTGTAATTCCTTGTAGACAATTTTAGCTGTAGTTTCTGATTACTTTTATGTTGTCAAACTCAATACCTTCTTTACTTTTTATTCAGAATCATAATTTCACTTGCTATCTCAGCAACAGATAGAACTTTTCATATTGTCCTTAAAATAGGCTCTTCTGTTGCCTAACATTAATACATTTTTCCATTTTATTTTTGAAAATTGAGATTTACAGGATTATACTTTAACCCCCTCTAACTTAGTCACCAGATACTTTTATAGTGAACAACTCTAAGGGGTCCATTAACAACACAGTCTGAGGGACAGGCATTGCTCTTTGAATTGATTATTGTTATATGGCATAGCATATAATGAAGTAATTCATCTCTGTCCTAGTCTTCCATCTGTTCTGGTTCTTATTTATCTAAGCAATGTTAATCATGCATGAACCATCAAATAAGAATTATTTATAAGTGTATTTCGCCACTCCAGAATGTTTTGCCATGCAACATACGTATTCATTTGACTGAATATCCTTAGTTGAATGTCTCACTTGTACTTGGAGTTTATTATGTACTAAAGTGAGCATGAAGCCTTCCTTCATACAAAGTTCTAATGAAAAGGTCTAAGACTAGTATGTATCCTATATGAAAGCCAGAGTCTACATTGACACCTCTGTCTATTGTCCAGTATTTTAAAAACATAATCTCTAATCTAAGAAATGATTTTTCCTATATTTTCTTCCTCCAGAAATTTCTTATCTGCACGATAGCTTTGGAAAGTGTCTGTAATGTCTGTTGAGTTGTACCAGGCGAAATCATTTAAATTTTTTTTCTTTTGGGGTCACACCCAGAGATGTTCAGGGATTACTCCTCATTCTGCTCTCAGGAATCACTCTTGGCAGTGCTGGAGGATCATATGGGATGCCAAAGATTGAACCTGGGTCTGCTGCGTGCAAGGCAAAAACCCTACCTGCTATACTATGTCTTTGGCCCCTAAAATGTTTTAATAAAATTTTCCCTTTGAAAAAAATGACCATAATCATTTATTCTCCATATTTTTATATCATCCCAAGCTCACATTACTTTGTTTTACCCCTTTCTACATTGCACTCCTACTGTTACTGACCATTATTTTCTTTCTTTTTGGGTCACACCCAGCGATGCACAGGGGTTACTCCTGGCTCTGCACTCAGGAATTACTCCTGGCGGTGCTCAGGGGACCATATGGGATGCTGGGAATTGAACCCAGGTTGGCCGTGTGCAGGGAAAACTGCTCTACCCACTGTGCTATCGCTCCTACCCTGCTGATCTATTAACATTTAAGCGAGACACTTTGACATATGAGCTCTCTACTGCAGTACTGATGTAGAAACATATCTATCTACCTATCTACATTTTTTTCTGACAACTATAATCATGGAAACAAACCAAAATCAAGACATATATGGACATTCTAGCATTTAAGCAAACAATTATGGCATAGATCTTAAATTTAACATTACAAAAATTTAATCTATTATGAAGATATTATGAACAAAAATTATAATATTATAGATTCATCAGTTTCATAAGGTACAGAGAGGTTGCATAGGTTCCAATTTTAAATTTTTCAAGATCTAAGTGCTTCCTTCTAAGAAACTTATACAAACACCTATGCTTCAGTGTCTTCTATAAACAAAGTTTCAATTAACATTTAAAGATAAAATAGGTACACAATAGTTAATATTTGTCTAGCTCTCACGAATAATTAGTCCCTGCACATTTTATTCCATCCTGATCTATTGTTTCTTTCATCAAAAGTCTTTACTGATAGAGACAATACGTGCTTGTTTCTAAATATGGGTGTAGTTTTTTAAAAATCAATTTTTATTTTATTTTTAAAATGTTATAGGGCCATTCTCATCAGATTACAGGAAACCACGGGGCTATTCCTAATGAGATAAGGTTGCTCAGGGACTATAGGGCCTTAAGTGCATGGCTGGAGCATTGGCACACTCTACTAGGCATTGAGCTAGGGATGTGAATACCAGTTTAGCTACACCCAGTTGGGTCACATGCCTTTTTTTCCCTTTTCCTTTCTTTCCTTTTTTTTTTTTTGTTGTTGTTCTTCTTCTTAATACATCAAGATCCTCTGAGACCTGTATTATGGATTCACCACCAGAATCTCACCATTCTACAAGGAAGTGATCATTGACATAAGGAGAGGGGTTTGGCAGGGTGATACCATTTCACCAAAACTCTTCAGTGCCCCCCTCGAGAACATAATGCGATGACTGGAATGGGATGGAATGGGAGTGAAGATGGATGGTTGGCAACTACACCACCTCCACTTCGCTGATGACATCATTCTCATAACACCAAACATTAGCCAAGCAGCACAAAGCTGGCCGACTTTGACCTCGAGTGTGGAAAGGTCAGACTGCAGCTGAATCTCAACAAAATGCTGCTTATGAAAAACTAACTAGTCCCTGAAGTTCCATTTGCTCTCAACCAAATAAACATCTTGGAATGCAGCAGCTATGTGTACCTAGGTCAAGAACTCAACATGAGGAACTACTTGGCACCAGAACTGCACAGGAGGAAGAGAACAGCGTTGAACCCCTTCAAGAGCTTCATAGAGGTGGTTAAGAGGACAAAGAGGAACCCTCTGCGCCTAAAGACTTTGATTCCAGAGACCTAACACATTCGGGCATCCAGCGCAGCTTCTAATAGCAATGCACTGGGACTGTGAACTGGGCTACAACTCCGTACTGCCCGGGGGTGGATCTTTCCTCCCCACCCTGTCTTCCTGCACGGAAAATGGCAGTGGCAGCAGCATCCACATTGCAGGAGCTATCTTCTAAGACTCCTAACCCAGAGGTATACGATTTTTTTACACTTGGGGTTCCTAGGGAATCATGGGAAGTGAGTGTAACAGGCAGGCCCTCGGCCCAGATAAGTTCGGAGCTGCTGAGAGTGAAAGGGACCCTCTGCGACTAAAGACTTTGATTCCAGAGACTTCTTACAGCAATGCACTGGGACTGTGAACTGGGCTATGCAATTTCTGGCAGAATTTTCCCTGGACTTTATACAGAAATCCAAAACCGCACGGACACGGTAGCGTCCGCGCAACTTAACATCTATAATTGTCAGCAATGTGAAATGGTTCCTTTTTAACAGGTCTGACTTGGGGGGAATCTCCAAATAATAACAATGAGTTTTTGTTGAAATATTGAAGGTTATTAAAGTAGCAGCCACTTCTCTGGACTGTGAACTAAGCAAGAGCCCCACGCCGGCCGAGAAGAGGAAATATCCCTCTTTCCAGGTTGTTTCCTATTTTCAGGGAGAAACGCGGCGTGGCGTCCACCATACTAAGAAGGCACGGAAAGGGGGATGAGGGGGAAAAAAAGGAAAAGGAAAAAGGAAAAAAAAGAGTTATGTACTTGGAGCAGTGGGGCTACATATCTCTTCATTCTCAGCAATGAAAAACTAATTATCAAATGCTTCCTTGGTAGTACGGCTGTCTTTCTTGGGGGGAAACTCCAACAACAATAGTGAGTTTTGTGTTGAAATATGGAACGTAATCAAGGTAAAGAGAAAATGAAGTGAAATTCATCAGTTATACAGTTAGGGGTGGGGGGCGGGGTGGGGGGTATACTGGGGTTTTGGTGGTGGAATATGGGCACTGGTGAAGGGATGGGTGTTTGAATATTGTATAACTGAGACATAAACCTGAGAACTTTGTAACTTTCCACATGGTGATTCAATAAAAATTTACAAAAAAAAAAAAAAAAAAGAGGAGAAGAACCTCCGGCTCTGGGCACATCTTTTTGACTCTACCATTCTTCCTGCACTAACACATGCCTCAGAGACCTGGGCCCTATGAAAACAGGATGAGAATGCTATTCAAGTATCCCAAAGAGGAATTTTAAGAGCTATGTTTGGAGTATCACGTTTTACTCAAGTGGAAAAGGAATCCAGAGTTCCAACGTCCATCAATGGTCAAGAATCAGGGATGCTGTCTCATTTGCCAAGGCATCAAAAATCAGATGGGCCGGACATGTAATGCGATTCAGAGACAACCGCTCTGGCTAGAGCTGTTACAGATTGGAATCCACAGGATGTCAAAAGACCACGTGGCCTCCCACAAACGAGATGGTGAAAATTCTTCGTCAAAACCCTGAATGAATGATTTGAGACTCTTCCTGTTCCTGGAGTGAGCAGGTATCATTGGGCTACACTAGCACTCGACAGGGACAAATGGAGACATTGCTGGCGCCCGCTCAAGTAAATTGAGGATCAACGGGATGACAAGTGATACAAGCGATACAAGCTGTTGTTGTTGTTATTGTTGTTGTTTTGTGAGGAGAGGGGTGGCATTTAATTTCATCTCTCTTTGAATCTGATGGACTTACATATCAAATTGCATGTCAAGAATGTCAAAGATCAAGTAGGAAGAACAAACACCTCTTTTTAATAATGTGGCGGGGGAAGGCATATAAACAATTTGAAAAGTTGTATGAAACATCAGGAAGCATTTCAAAATCTACCATAATGTTTTGGCATCTGTTGAAATATCTCTTACTGTAAACAAAAGGTTAATAGCTGTGCTTTTGCAGCTGTTTCACTTGGGCCAGATGTCTGAGTAGCCCAAACTACTTAGCTGCATATTAGTGCCATGTAAACTGCCTGCTGCTCCTTGTCGGGAGAGCTGTTAATTTCTCTAGAATGTTGCGCTGAATGTCATTAAGTTTTGAATTAATATAAATTTGCTAAGCGGGTTGTATGTAACTGCTGGTACAAGGATTAGTCTAATAGAAGCAAAAATAGATCGTTTGTTTTCTACAAGATTTGAGTGACACTCTGAGGCCATAGTCACACATACCCATGTCTGCATGTCCTGTCAGCCTTCCACAGTTTCTGTGCTGCTGGTACCATAAATCATATTTAGCCAATGTGAACTACCAAAACAGAATCTTATAAAATGCAAACAAAGCTTGTAAAACACATTAGGTATTTATGCTTATTGAGAATATTGTTTTAACAATGAATAATTAGATAGCATTCTGCAAGCTATAAATGCTAACACAGTGCATACAGTGCATTTAGACTAAGTTTTAGAATTACTGCTTAGCTTCCTTTACATACTTAATCCTTTACTTGGGGTCTCAGATTATATTTGCAAATCGTATCTCAGATATAGTCCATTTTCACACACATATGCATGCTTATTTCTTATAAATATCACACGAGAGAATTATATCTGCTCTCAAAATTTTCTTGAAGGAGAAAAAATATCTAGATAGGTTGGTGTTAATAATGTTAACGGGGGTTTGTTACTCTAGAAGCCATAGATTTGTCTTCTTTATCTTTTTCCCTCTTTTTATGTTTTTTTTTTTTTGAAGGACTCAGGGCAGCAGTGCCTAGGGCTTACCTGACTATGTTCAGGCAGAACTCTTGCTAGTGCTCAGGGGACAATATGTAGCACCAGACATCAAAATGAGTTGACCACGAGGAAAGCAAGAGCCTTATCCCCCGCAGGATCTTCCCTGACCCTTATTTTTAGTTCTTTGTTTATTTGTTTAAAGATTAGTACAAAATATTTTTCTGTTGCATCTACTGGCTCAAAGCAATTGTGTGAATGACAATTTTGGTTATAAGGCAGCAAAGTGGATGGGAAACATTTTAGAGTTCAGGGTCCAAATGAATACAAGCACCTTGGAGCTTCAGGAATGCTTTGGCTTTAAGGCATTTCTGTGACCAATGCCTTTTCCCCCAAAGCTCTTGTATTTGTCTGTGTGAAAAATAGTAAGATCCTATCATTTTGACCTAAACATAGGTTTTACAAATTTCTATTTAAATTGATGCTATATAACTACTTTTAAAAGAGAATGAAAGCTCAAAATTAAAAATATAAATTTCTTTAGCAACATGGGGTAATGTGCTTTAGCACATTACTTTTTATTATTATTTTTTATTTTTTACTTTTAATTTTTTTAATAGTGAATCACTCTGAGATATAGTTACATACTTATAAATTTTCGTGTTTGCATTTCAGTCAATGATTGAGTACCCATCTCTTCAACAGTACCCATTTTCCACCACCAATGATTCCAGTATCCCTCCCACCCCCGCCTGCCTTTCTGGCAGGGCATCCTCTTTTGTTCTCTCTCTCCTTTTGGGTGTTGTGGTTTGCAATAGAGGCATTGAGTGGCCATTGTGTTCTATCTATAGTCTACATTCAGCACGTATCTCCCAACCTGAGTTGGGAGTCCTCCAAACACCCTTTGCTTGGTGTTCCCTTCTCAATCTGAGCAGTCTTTTCCCCCAGCATGTGAGGTCGGCTTTCAAGCCATTGGGCAAAGTTCCTGGTCCTTATTTCTACTATTCTTGGGTGTTAGTCTCCTATTCTGTTAGTTAATATTCCACAGATGAGTGCTATCTTTCTATGTCTATCTCCCTCTTTCTGACTCACTTCACTAACATGATACTTTCCATGTTGATGCACTTAAATGCAAATTTCATGACTTCATCTTTTCTAAAAGCTTGATAATATTCCATTGTGTAGATGTACCAAAGATTCTTTAACCAGTCATCTGTTCTTGGGCACTCAGGTTTTAAAGCACATTAATTTGTATGTCAGTTCTGTTTGTTTGTTACTTTTTTTGTTTGTTTTGGGACTCTACCCACCAATGTTCAGGTCTTACTCCTGGTCAGGGGACACTCTGGACTGATTCAGGGGGCCATATGGGTTGCCAGGGATCAAACTCAGGTTGGCCATGATTAAAGCTAGTGCCTTAATTGCTGTACTATTGCTCGGGCTCCTCATTTTTTATTACATTTTTTATGAAGAAAGGATTATGGTTACAAAAATCATGAAACTAGATATCAATTGAAATTATGAAACATCACATTCTGCAGATATGCCAGCGAAAAAGTAGTATTTTTGGTATGTTTCCCAAAACACAATTTGACCAAATATTTTCTGAAGTTTAATAGTAAAATGTATTTGACATAATAAAAAAATTTTAACTATACATTTATAGTTGTACAAATATGAAATATAGTTAAAAATCTGAAGTATGTAAAATAAAAAATGACCAACACTTGAGCAATAGTTAAATATAAATATATTTTGCATCTTTATTTATTAAAAATATTTTTATGTAGGTAATATTGGTTTACATACACCAAAGTCCTAATCTCTCTACTAAAGTCTATTTTAACCTTATGGCTGATTTCCTCCCAACTTAGCTTAGTGGTCAAAATCTAATGATTTGTTTCCACTGGTTACTTTCCATCCCCATGATTTGTTTCTTTGAATAACACACATGAGTGTGATCATACCACACATGGCATTGTCTTTATCCTTTGACATGTTCCACTTATAATGGCAACCTTTTGTTGTGCAGAAGGCAAAATTTCAGCCTTTTTTAGAATGGATTAGAATTACATTGCGTTTGATAACCCATTTTCTTTAACCTCTCATTATTCATTGGACATTTGGGTTGTTTCTAGATCTCAGTTATTATAAATAATATTCTCATAAATATTGGTGTGAATCTATATTTTAAAATTAGTGCTTTTGTATTCTGAGAATAAACACCTGAGAGTTGGATTGCTGGATTTTATAGTAGTGCTATTTCTAATTGTTTGAAAAATCTCCAAATTATTTTCCACAGAGACTGAGCCTGTTTCATGCTCAATACCATTAAATGAGTGTTCCTTTTGCTGCATACTTCAGCTGTTGGTGTAGATTTTCACTCATATGAAGTGATGTTATTTCAATAAGCATTTATTTAATTTATTTTTTTGCTACACCCAGAGGTGCTCAGGGCTGACTCCTGGTTCTGAGTTCACAGGTCTCTGCTGACAGAGCTCAGGGTGTCAAAACCAAAGTCAGCCAAGTGCAAGGCCAATACCCTACCTGCTGTACTATCATTCCAGCCCCCTTAATATACATTTTACTGATGATCAAAGATAATGGGCTTTGCAAAAAATGCTTTTGTTACCTAGTATGTCTTATTTGGATGGTGTCTTTTCTGTTCTTTTGTTATGGGTTGTTTACTATTTTGTTGGCATTCAGTGTTGTGATTTGGTTGCATACCTCGACTATTAACCCTGTCTTATATATGATCTGCAAGTGTTTTCCTCCCATTCAGTAGAATTCATTAATATTTTGGTGATAGTTTCTTTTGTAGTGCAGAATCTTTTTAGTTTATTCTTTGATTTGTTATTTGATTTCTCTATGCCATTGAATTCTTGAAGATACTGCTAACAATACTTTTGAAACAAGACTATGGAATATTTTGTTTAGGTATTATTCAATGTATTTAACAGAATCCGGTCTAACAACTAAATATTTGATCTGTCTAAAAGCAACTTTGATTTATAATATGATTTAAATTGATTCTTTTGCATGTGTCTAGTCAGTTTTCCCTGCACTACTGATTGAAAAGACTTTCCTTTCTATAGTTTATGTTCTTAACTTCCTTGTCATAAATTGAATTTATGATTGAGTTATTAGTTCTTTTCCCCCGGTCTGATTGCCAATTTTATAATAGTTCAACACTGTTTAGGTGACTGTAACTTTATAGTATAGTTTATAGTTGGAGAATGCGCTGCTTTTCAACTTTTGTCAAAGAATTATTTTGGCTATGGAGTTTTGTAGACCCATAAAAATTTTAGTGATATTTTTCTATGTCCATGAAGAATTCTATTGAAGTTTTGATAAAAATTGCATTAAATCTGTTTAATGCTTTAAGTACAATCATAATTTTAACAATGTTAATTGTTGAGATACAGAAATATAGTAGACATTTTTTGTTTTAATAAAATCCTCTAAATTTTGTTTGCATGTAAAACTTTCTCAAAGCCTGAGTAATAATCTTGGAGGGTGGATTATTCTTGGGTGAAAATATTGTTTTTCATTTTATTTACACGCAAGCATTTATTTTCATTTGGGGACATGGGCATTGCGCCACACTTGGAGGTATATAGAGGTTACACTAGGATCTGAACTTGGGATTACTCTTGGTGGTGTTTGGGGGAGTCATATGCAGTACTGAAGCCCAAACTGGTACCACTAATAGATGACTATAATCTTACCCCATGTACTAGTTCTCCAGTCCCTCATTTACTTTTATAGAGAATAT